>NC_069499.1:1160431759-1160731759 GCF_027579735.1 Bombina bombina | reverse complement strand
AGGGTTGCCACCCAGTCAGTATTTTACCGACACAACCGGTATTTTTAAAGTTATGTCAATGTAGAAAATTAAGAATAAATATTGAAAGAAAACCATGTGAAAGAGAAACTTCTTCTGGGTGTGATGAATACTAGTTATAAACAAATGATCATTTAAAACCAGTCCTAGCAGCTTCAGTTTTTAAATTAGGCTGTTTAATTATTTATTCCATATTATGTTAATGAGCATGGCCTGTATTTTCTTTCAAGAAAGGTAGCAACCCTAATCAGAAAGCAAGGAGCACAAAAATCCTTCTTCCATAAGTGAGTGCCTTTTCTGTCTGTGAATGAATTTTAAGTTTAGAAATATAATCATTTTGATTTAACCCACTTGTATGTTGAGGAGAGGGGTTAAAATAAACATTCCTAAGGGTCTTCTGGGCCACATGAAAAACTGTTTCTTCCCCTATGTTATGGGGCTACAGACTACATTAAATTAATGCATCATCTTCAGACTAGCTAGAATGTTTATAAATCATTTAATACTTCTTAGCCAGACGTTCATGAATAAATTAGGTCATTAAATCATGCACTAAATTTCTTTTACTATCATAACAAATAAAGATAATGGTTTAGCCATTCTCTTTTTGGATTTCCAGAACCCATGAAGGATCAACTTCAGAAAGTGAAGTACATTAAGTATGGGGGTCTTTAAATCCCATACATGGTTTTATCACCTTAGCATGGATATGGAGTAAGAATACGTGAACATCTAGGCACAGAGGTGTGGATTGGTGAATAAGGAAATAAAATAAAAAAATGTTTCTTGCCCCTTAAAAAGGGACACAAATTGCAGTTTAAAACAGGCAGACAAGGTTGTCTCAGCCTAAATATGGCCCCATACAATATATAGCTGCTAGAAACTCTCTCATTGGTTCAAATGTATCGAGTATTGATCTAACGACACCTGTCGTAAAGGGGAGAAACCATTTAAAGCAGAAATAACTACTGTATGAATTCCCTTAGTCAGGTATAATATTAGCAATTGCTCTATGTGAGAACCCAGTGATGTTGTTCAGTCTATAGTCACTTACCCCAACCTATATTTAAGAGGATATTGTAGGCAAAAAAAGTTACATTGAGCATATGAAAGAGACACAGCTATATAGAATAAAACAAAAAAAAAAGCTTTACACAAAGAAATATGAAAACTTGCTTGTTTGCCCATGACAATCTGTTGGTAAATAGGTACCACTCTGCAAAATCTTACTAACTAAATGTAGAGGAATTTAACACATGAATTTGTAAGTTAACAACATTTAATAAATCTTAGCTATTTAAGACATTTTAGAATATGTTAAAAAAAACAAGTTAAATTGAGTAAAAGAAATCATTTTAACTCACTAAAAGGTTTGTGTATATATTTAAAGAAAAATGTAACCCCACATTTTTCTTTCATGATTCAGACAGAGCATAAAATTTTAAACAACTTTTGAATTTTCTTTCTATTATCAAATTTGCGTTATTCTCTTGGTGTACTTTGTTGAAGGAGCAGTAATGCACTACTGGGAGCTAGCTGAACAGATTGGGCGAGCCAGTGACAAAACTCATATATGTGCTGCAACCAATCAGCAGCTACGGACCAGTAGTACAAGCATGTCTTCAGCATGATATGGAACCAATGATTAAAATAATATTATACACAGAATACTCAAATTAAATGCACACTCTCAAGCCTACATTAGTATGCTCTTATAGAAAGGAGCTATGTTACAATAAATGATAACAAGAGAAGGGGAAAATATGATTAGTTTAATTTTGACTTCCATGTCCCTTTAAAGGAGCATAAAGCCCATTTTTTTTATTCAGATACAGCATACAAAGTTTCCACTTAATTTATTTTATTAGATTTGCTTCATTTTCATAGTATTCTTTGTTGAAGAGCATACATAGGTAGGTCTAGAGCATTATATGGCAGACGTTTATACAAACACTGCTGCCATTTAATGCTCTTGCAGATGTATAGCATTGTGCACGCTCCAGAAACTAACTTACTGCTAATCAACAAAAGCTACAAAAAGTACACAAAGTAAATTTGACCATTTAAATAAATGAGAACGTTTTTTATGTTTTATGTTAAACTCTATCTTAATCATTAAAGAACCTTACATATATTTATTTTTTATTATTATATTGTCAACTTAAATTACAATGGTATGAGTAAACATATCTACTGCTCTCTTCTGAGCTAGGTTGAATACACAAAAGACATTTTTTAACAATGTAAGTTATGTTTGGTGGTTGCAGATGTTTGTAGTTAATTTCACTTTATCAGGACCTCACAATGAGAAAATACAAGATTGTGATTGTTACACGTGTGATTTTATAGTCATGTTCAAGATACATTTTTAGCTAATGTGCATGAATATAAATAATAATTTATGCATGAAAATAATATGCACTTACATTTATAAAGCTCTCTCAATAACTTGTAAGTTTGTTCTTTATATTCCATTTGCACATTTTACACAATTAAAAAAAAATCTTTATTTTAAAACTGGTCTAATTTATGATTGAACTTTGTGGCTTATTGCTATTTTTAACTCAGCCTGAACTCTTTTTGAATTCAAATAATAATATTATGAGTCCCAAATCACTTTAGTGGCTTCTAAGCAATAAACTGCACATCGCACTGGCATTGCGCCAACAACAAAATACAGTTTTTTCAATATTTTTTATTTTATTTATTATAGATATGTTTATTTGAATATAAGAATATATATTTAAAAAAACAGTAATTTCCCCAACTTGGTGACCATCATTATCAAATACTTCAATACAATATGCACTATTTTAAATCTAATATAAAGTAATGAAAATAATGTTCATTTTGTTTTCAAACAAGCCAAACACAGTGAACAGCTGATAAGGTTAGTGTGAAACATTTTTAAATGCATAACACTTTAGTGCAATTGTTTTTTTAGAAGCCAAATACCACCCACTATTTGCCTTGTTTGGAGGAGTCACTCAGACTTGTTACTGGAGTAAACACAGGTAGCTACTGTCATTTTCTCAGGAAAAGTCCCATTGTTTTGTGATTTATTATCTGATAATCTCTGCTGAGGCCGATTAGGGACAGGTATGTGGCAGGGTTAGGCTTATGAAGCCTGTCATGCACACTTCCTATCCTCTGAACTGGAAAACTCTTAAGTTTCAGAAATAAATTATAGGAAAATGAGGCAAAATAAATAATGAAAGTGTACTTACAATTAAACATAAGGGTCAAATCGCCATGACTTCACTCCCACCTTACCCCAATAAACACACAGACATAGGTTTGGAGGTAGAAGACCGTGGAGCAAGGTCGCGTTTATTTAAAACAACCAGGCAAAACTCTAAACTTTTTTCTGTGAAGCTTAAGGCTTAACTCAAGGTGGCGGCATCTGAGCCTAGTATATATCTTTATACCTATAAATAACTTAGTATCTACAACAAGCGTAGTGAGGTCACTGGCCCGGATTGGTTGTCGCAATGCTCCTGCCGAGCATTGCCCTTCAGGGGTTGGCATCATCCTCAAGGGGTTTCTAGGTCAGCAGGCCCGCGGGGAGAGGCGTTATAAGCTATGACTTGCAACTTCATGCCCCTCCCATTAGCTCAACCACACCCTCGCGGAAACCATAAAAATTATTCGGCCGGGACCCCGCCACGCCAGCTGGCGGAATCTTACCCTCAACACCAATGCTTCAAACCATAAGGGCCATCATGACGTAAAACGAACAACAAATGTCAACGATGTGAAGCCAAAAGTTACCACTTTGGACTTACAATCAGCGAGCCTGATTAAGCATGCTCCTGCCAAAGTCCTATAACCACCCTAGAGGTAGCCGCTCTCTCAGTGCCACCCCCTTTCCTGAAACAAAAACAGTTAAACATACAAACAGAAAGGGAGGGATGGGCGGGGGAAAAACCTTTCACCAGCAGTCACAGACAAGAAAGAGGGAGTGTTCCAGCATCCATGCACTTTTATAACAAGTAAGAGTCCCCACCCCAACCATTGCAACAATGTTGCACACTCACACACTGCACAGCTTTACGTCTCAGTCAAGCAGCATAACTCTTAAGACGTTACAGGCACAAATATGCCCTCCACTACCATTTTATATAACAACCTCAAAGTGTTTATTGTCAATTTAACATTTAATTACAAAATAGCACATAATTAAGCCTATTTTTTTCTATACATTAATGCAGCTGCGTATTTTGGCTTAGGCAAACAAGGCACTTGCCTAGGGCAGCAGATTAGAGGGGGGCCCGGGGGCACCACATTTTTTGTGGCTATATTTATAAGAAGCTTGCAGTAATTTTAGAAGTGTTATACAGGTATATAATGGGAGATTTTGCCCAAGGAGCTTACATTCTAATTATAATAAGAGAGTGCCCATAGAGATAACTCTGAAACCTTCATTTAGTCAGCAAGCTATTGCCTTTAGTTCTGTTGGCTTTCAGCACATATTGTGTTTGGGGAAAAATTGTTTCAAGAAATCCTTATTTGTTTGTTTTTTATATATATATTGCAGCAATAGATAGATATGTGTGTGTGTATGTCTGTGTGTGTTTGTGTGTATATATATATATATATATATATATATATGTAAACGATAAAGAAGGGATCCAGGCATAATCAAGAGTCCATTAAAAAGAATCTTTATTGTCATCGAATTAAAAGATATGTAGGCTTGAAACCAGATCTGCCAATAGGTTTAAAAGTAATCACTTAGTCTTACATGTTTCAGCCTCCACGGCCGTAATCATAGACATACTCCCCTAGCATATGGGAGGTGTTTTTATAGGGCTATCCTCCACCCAATTAAAAACAATACTAATTAACCCATTTGTTACCACTTAGGTATAATGATACAAATATGTGAATCTAATGCAATATGAATACAAAATGCAGTTAATAATTACATTTGGTGTCATTGGCAATTTTATATTTCTATAAGCATATGGTATTTACAATTTCCCTTAGTGGTGAAAGATGTTAAAGTATTAAAAGTAATAAACTAATGAACAAAGCAAAAAACAAACAAAAAACAACAGCAACACATTGAGCAAAAAGTAAATAAAGCAGAAAAGCAAAAGACACATCAAGGTAAAAGATATAAAAAATATATATAAAGAATATACATAAATATATATATATATATATAAAATATATATATAATGATGATAGGGTGCAGTCAGAAATGGTAAAGTAACGATGTAATCATAATTACTAAAGTTTGTTAAATAGCTAGAATATAGAGAGTGTGGCTGTAACTGACCCAATCATTAAATGATATTCAGTTATTTTCCAGCCAAACGCTATTTATACCATATAAGAAAAATAAATAAAATACATATGGCTATTATTTGTTTACAGACATACCATTTCCATGTATACAATGCTTAATCTGTCTGTAATAGCCATCAGTAATTTAAGGATAAATATATTATATTTTCATAGGTATACTAAATCTATACAAAGCCAATACTTAATACCTTATCTTATTGACTATATCCCTAAAAACCTTGAAATCTTCAAAAGGATATAGAATTCTGGAGAGGCAGGGGATCCTAGAGGGTCATATGACCTGACTCACAAGCTTACTCCCAATAATTAATCACATCAAATTGTGAATTAAATCCTTCAGGAACCAAAGTTTTTAGCTTGTGGATCCAATATATCTCCTGTCTCTCCAGAATCCTTAATTTACTACCACCTCTACGGGGCACTTTAATGCTTTCAATGGCATTCCATTTGAAGTGTTGTACCTCTTTGTTGTGCTCATGTATAAAGTGTCTTGATAAGGCTGAACATTCAACCTCATGTGATATGTAGCCCAAATGTTCTTTTATTCGGGAGCATACATCTCGTGTTGTTAAACCAATATATTGTCTCTTGTGCTGAGTGCACTCCACTAGATAAATCACATAGGTGGAGGTACACTTAACACAACCTCTTGTCAAAAAGGTTTCATTTGTGACACAAGAGGTAAAGTTATTGTCCTGCTTTATGTACATACAGGACTTGCAGCGTGATACGCCACATTTATAGGTTCCTCCAACCTCCAACCAAGAACTTCGTGGTTCAGTTTCTGGCAACATGCTTGGTGATAGCATGTTACCAATCGTAATATTCTTTGAGTATACAAAGTCACAGCCTTGTTGAACAATTTCTTTAAGGTCATCGTCACCATATAAAATGGGCAAATACTTTTTAATGATGTTGCACACTCCAGAATATTGATTGGAGAATTTTGTGACAAACCTTAAACTTTTTCTTGCACTCCCTTGTTTTTTATTTTTAAACAGAGAATTTCTGTCCATGTTTTCCACACCTCTATACACTGAGTTGATCATCCCCAAGTTATAGCCTCTATCAATGAATCTTTGTTTCAAGTCAGCTGACTCTTTGACAAAATCAGAATGTAGGGTACAATTGCGTTTCACACGCAGAAACTGTCCTTTCGCTATCCCTTTATATACATGTTGAGGATGCCCACTGTTCGCATGTAATAAACTATTACCTGCTATCTCCTTACGATGTAGGGACGTGGTAACATCTTTTGTTAGGGGTGCTGCTCTCAATATTAGATCTAGAAAAACAATCTCCGACTTGTGCCAGCAATGGGTGAACTCCAAACCCTTGTCATTAGAGTTCAAATAATCCATAAAACATTGAATGGACTGTTCATCCCCATGCCACACAAGTAGGAGATCATCAATGAACCTCCTGTAGAAATGAATATGTTTAATGAAGGGATTATCATCCGCAAAGACGTGGAACAGCTCCCACCAACCCATAAACAGGTTGGCATAGGAGGGGGCAAACTTAGCCCCCATAGCTGTTCCACGTCTCTGCAGATAGAAATCTCCCTCAAACATAAAAAAATTGTGACTCAATAGAAATTCAACCACGCAGACAATATATGATTTGAACTCATCCCTGAGATCAGTATAGGTATTGAGAAAAAAGGCAATTGCCTCAAGACCTTTGCTATGCGGTATGGCCGAATAGAGAGAAACAACATCTATAGTCAGCCATACACATCCAGGTTGCCAGTCCAGATTCTCAGTCAGTCTCAAGACATGAGAGGTGTCCCTAATGTAGCTGGGAAGTCTATTTACGAGTGGCTGCAAATACATGTCCAGCCACTCAGAGACTGGTTCAAGTAATGAACCTATCCCTGCTACAATCGGACGACCTTTTACATTTTGTAAGCCTTTGTGCACCTTTGGAAGGTGGTGAAAGATAGGCAAAATAGGGTCACTAACATTCAGACCCATAGCTGTTTTCCTATTCATAATGCCTATCTCAACACCATCGTCCAAAAGCGACAATAATTCTTTTTGGAATCTGGCAGTTGGATTGTTGCTCAGACTTAAAGGGACAGTAAAGTCAAAACTAAACTTTCATGATTCAGATAGGGCATGCAATTTTAAACAACTTTCCAATTTACTTTTATCATCAAATTTGCTTTGTTCCCTTGGTGGTATTTTTGAAAAGCTAAACCTAGCTAGGCTCAAACTGATTTCTAAACAGTTGAAAACCGCCTCCTAGCTCAGAGCATTTTGAAAGTTTTTCACAGTTAGACTGTGCTAGTTCACATGTGTCATATAGATAACATTGTGCTCACTCCCGTGAAGTTATTTAGGAGTCTTCACTGATTGACTACACTGCATGTCTGTCAAAGGCACTTAGATAAGGAGGCTGTCTGCAGAGGCTTAGATACAAGGTAATCACAGAGGTAAAAAATGATATTAATATAACTGTGTTGGTTATGCAAAAACAGGGAATGGGTAATAAAGGGATTATCTATCTTTTTAAATAAGAACATTTTTGGTGTAGACTGTCCCTTTAAATATACATTGTAATCATCCAATTGACGACGTGCCTCAGATATGTAGGAGCACCTGTCCATAACCACTATGCTACCACCTTTATCTGAGTTACGTATTACAATTTGTTTATTAGACTGGAGAGACTTGATAGCACATTTTTCCTTATATGTAAGGTTAGATTTAACATCTGATTCCTCTTGTGAAAGAGTATTCAGATCTTCAAGTACTCTCTGTGGAAAAGTTCAAATATATATATGTATATGTGTGTGTATGTATGTCTGTGTGTGTTTGTGTATATATAATATATATATATGTGTGTGTATGTATGTCTGTGTGTGTTTGTATATATATATAAATATATATATATATTTATATGTGTCTGTATGTATGTCTGTATGTGTTTGTATATATATATAAATATATATATATATATATATATATATGTATATGTTTGTATATATATATATAAATATATATATGTATATGTGTGTGTATGTATGTCTTTGTGTGTTTGTATATATATATATATATATATATATATATATATGTATATGTGTGTGTATGTGTCTGTGACTATGTATGTGTGTGTATGTGTATGCGTCTGTGACTATGTATGTGTGTGTATGTGTATGTGTCTGTGACTATGTATGTGTGTGTATGTGTATGTGTCTGTGACTATGTATGTGTGTGTATGTGTATGTGTCTGTGACTATGTATGTGTATGTATCTGTGACTATGTATGTGTGTGTATGTGTATGTGTCTGTGACTATGTATGTGTGTGTATGTGTATGTGTCTGTGACTATGTATGTGTATGTGTCTGTGACTATGCATGTGTGTATGTGTATGTGTCTGTGACTATGTATGTGTGTGTGTATGTGTCTGTGACTATGTATGTGTATGTGTCTGTGACTATGTATGTGTGTGTATGTGTATGTGTCTGTGACTATGTATGTGTGTGTATGTGTATGTGTCTGTGACTATGTATGTGTGTGTATGTGTATGTGTCTGTGACTATGTATGTGTATGTGTCTGTGACTATGTATGTGTGTGTATGTGTATGTGTCTGTGACTATGTATGTGTATGTGTCTGTGACTATATATGTGTGTGTATGTGTATGTATATGTGTCTGTGACTATGTATGCGTATGTGTCTGTGACTATGTATGTGTGTGTATGTGTATGTGTCTGTGACTATGTATGTGTATGTGTCTGTGACTATGTATGTGTGTGTATGTGTATGTGTCTGTGACTATGTATGTGTATGTGTCTGTGACTATGTATGTGTGTATATGTGTATGTGTCTGTGACTATGTATGTGTATATGTCTGTGACTATGTATGTGTGTGTATGTGTATGTATATGTGTCTGTGACTATGTATGTGTATGTGTCTGTGACTATGTATGTGTGTGTATGTGTATGTGTATGTGTCTGTGACTATGTATGTGTCTGTGACTATGTATGTGTGTGTGTGTCTGTGACTATGTATGTGTGTGTATGTGTCTGTGACTATGTATGTGTGTGTATGTGTATGTGTCTGTGACTATGTATGTGTATGTGTCTGTGACTATGTATGTGTGTGTATGTGTATGTGTATGTGTCTGTGACTATGTATGTGTCTGTGACTATGTATGTGTGTGTATGTGTATGTGTCTGTGACTATGTATGTGTGTGTATGTGTATGTGTCTGTGACTATGTATGTGTCTGTGACTATGTATGTGTGTATGTGTCTGTGACTATGTATGTGTGTGTGACTATGTATGTGTGTGTATGTGTATGTGTCTGTGACTATGTATGTGTATGTGTGTGTGACTATGTATGTGTGTGTATGTGTCTGTGACTATGTATGTGTGTGTATGTGTATGTGTCTGTGACTATGTATGTGTGTGTATGTGTATGTGTCTGTGACTATGTATGTGTGTGTATGTGTATGTGTCTGTGACTATGTATGTGTATGTGTGTGTGACTATGTATGTGTGTATGTGTATGTGTGTGTGTGACTATGTATGGTGTGTGTATGTGTCTGTGACTATGTATGTGTGTGTATGTGTCTGTGACTATGTATGTGTATGTGTGTGTGACTATGTATGTGTGTGTATGTGTCTGTGACTATGTATGTGTGTGTATGTGTATGTGTCTGTGACTATGTATGTGTGTGTATGTGTATGTGTCTGTGACTATGTATGTGTGTGTATGTGTATGTGTCTGTGACTATGTATGTGTATGTGTGTGTGACTATGTATGTGTGTATGTGTATGTGTGTGTGACTATGTATGTGTGTGTATGTGTCTGTGACTATGTATGTGTGTGTATGTGCCTGCGTATGTGTGTATGGTGAAATTTACTTTGGAAATGCCATAAAAAAAGAGTTGACATTACTCTCTGAGCAAAAAATATTATGGCCAAAAAAGGCCAAAATCTTGGGGGGGGGGGCAGCAGAATTTTGAGTGCCTAGAGCAGCATAAAACCTAAATATGCCACTCCATTAAAGGCAAACATTGATGCAGAAGATACACTTTAGAATCAAGTACAAAGTTTAGAAAACTGAGAAGCAAAACATTTTTTGCAAAGGTACAACTGGACCCCATATTGTGAGTATAAAAAAGATGCACATATAGGGTGAACTGCAGTTTATCTGAGCGGTTATAGATGATAGCTACTTCACAATAGCCCCCATGATTCTCTATTCTATATGTAAAACACATCTGTAAGTAGTAAAATTGGCCTTTTGCTAAACAAAGCACTTACAAGACAGAGGACAGCTGCATAAAGAGGCGATGAAAGATGAGTTAAAAAATGCAATGCAAATGTCTAAAAAAAATCCTCACATCTGACTTTTTATATTTATGCAAATGCAAAGCTATTGTGAATCTTAATGTACAGGTGCCTTAAACATTCCTCACTAGCCCTATAAATCATTATGTAGCTAATGACTTAAAGGGATAATGAACACTTTTTGAAATTGTAATATAAAATGTTTAATTATGCACAGTAAAAACTTTGCAATATACTTTTACTATCTTGACAAGCTTTACTGTAATTTAAGTCTGCATTTTTTGGATTTAACACAAGAAAGAAAGAAAAAAATGGAAACTGAAAGAGCCCATATCTCTCCCCAATGTGCAATTTAATTATAATTTCTGCTGAGATCAGTCAATGGAGTTTTGTTAACACAATGATAGTGACAAACCCTGTCTTCTCCGCTCTTGAATCTGGATTGGCTCCTCCAAAAAAAAGTGTGGTGGGTGGAGTTTGACCTTTCAAAAGCAATTGTGGCAAAGAAAGTGTTAATCTGTTCTAATAATCTTCAGACTCTGTTGATATGTAATGTATTGGAAGACTGCAGAAAAAAATGATGCAATCACAAAGTGTTTACTGTCCCTTTAAATGGACTTTCTAAAGTAAATATACACGGTTCTAATTTCATAGACATTCTCCTTTCCTGCTGTGGCTCCCATTCTAATCCAGTTAGAATGTGCAAAAATCTCCTATTGCTCAAGCATTCCAATACATTATGAGCTAGATTACATGTGGAGCTCAAAAATATTAGCGCTATTGAGCGATAACACCGCTCAAGTTAAAGGGACATTGCCGTTAAAATTGGAATCCACTTGCATTTGAGTTTTGAAAAGAAGCATTTTTGTTATATAAAAGCTATAGCTCTTTCAAAAGAGTATTTAAGTGTACACCAAGAACCAGCATTTTACATACAGCACTTGCTCAGAGAGCCTAAGTTGTTTATACCATCTGGTAATTACTCAATTTGTTAATTGCTGACATGATGCAAACCCCACTGGCACTCAGAGCAGCTGCAGTATTTAAAATTCTAATGCACTGAGAATATCTAGCTATGCTTCACATGCACACGCAGCGAAAAATGTTAACACTAAAACAGTGATAACTTTTACTAGAAGCTTTTTTGCCAATACAGGTATATTACAAATATGTGTTCTATTGAAAGATGTAATTCATTTATGTGCATTTAAATTTTGACCGGAATGTCCCTTTAAATCAATAGAGATCCTATACTTCTGCTCTTCTGGCTTTTGCTTGCGCGCTGCTACTAACCCGAAGGTGCGCCAGGACAACTGCACTAAAGTCGAAGAAATACTTCAAATAACTTTGTTCTTCACTTAAAAGAAAAAAAAAAGAATATTTTTATATATATATATATATATATATATATATATATATATATATATACTGTAGATATATATATATATATATATATATATACACACACACACTTTTAAGCCCTACCTAGAGAAATATCTTGACACCCTATACCATATCCATTTTAAACATTTATATCAATAATAAACATATATATATATACAGATTATATATTATACAGTGTATATATATATATATATATATATATATATATATATATTTATATGAGTTATACTTTAATTTAACATGTTTTACTTATGGGTTTTTTCAACTTGTAATATCAGAGATGTTTACCGCGGTTGTGATGCCCTAATGGATGTTGGCTGCGCTAAAAATTTAATCAGAGCGTGGTCCAGCGATATTGATAGCGCAACCTGCGCAATCAATAGCGCTCTATCTGTAATCTACGCCTTGCATTAGTTAAGACACACAAATTACAAGTACGATATAACAGCAAAATCAGTTTTTCTCATAATTGCATTGAGAAAACACACAAAAATGATAGGAAACGTGTTTTAAGGTTTGTTTGTTTTTTTGTTTTTTGATGATCAAAGAGTGATTTTAGATATTTTTCACAAATAAATTAAAAAAAGTTAATTATCATGTTTTCTGGTGGCTTAAAATACCACAGATAATTTCTCTCAAGAGAGAGAGCATTGTTGAAGTTTATGTGCTGCAAAGCCACTTAAACCATTTGATAAACAGGTTTTAAAATAGATTTCTAATAGATTGAAAATATATAACATTGTGCTCACTCCAGTGGAGTTATTTATGAGTCAGCGCTGATTGGCTAAAATGGAAGCCTGTCAAAAGATCTGAAATAAGGGGGCAGTCTGCAGAGGCTTAGATACAAAGAAATCACAGAAATAAAAAGTGTATTAATGCAAAACCGGGGGATGTGTAATAAAGGAATTATCTTCATTTTTAAACAACAAAAATCTGGAGTAGACCGTCTCTTTAACCAGAACTGTGATTTTAACCAGAACTGCTTAACTTTTAGTAACACCTTTGTTAAGTCTGCTTTTAACTAGTTTTTATTTGTCTTTGCTTCCTATTTCTAAAAGAAAATTGTTCAATTGTATTCTTATTATTGTGTCCATTTAAGGCTCCTAGGATAAAAGATCCAAGTTCACCTTTGTAATACCTTGGCTCAGAGATACGGCCTCTAGTACCTTTCAGAGATGCAACTGTGCACATCAATAAGTTATTTTAGCATTGTAATATCTTACATTATTTAATTTAACTGTGTGTCTTGTGAATGTTACTAAGATCTGAATTAACAATTAAAGATGCTTTTCATCCAATTACACAAACAGATATGGGCACTATATATAAAAATTGATCTTTCCTTTCTAATCCATTTTTAAATATATTTGTGGATAAATATAATTCATTATTACTTATCCCATTGTTGTGTAGTTCCATATACTTCAAGAGGCTCTTACTGTGAAAAAGCACTGCTCGGAAGAACTTGTGTTTGATGAACTTTGCACAATGTCCAGTAGCTTTTGATATTTAAAAAAAATCAGGAGAAACGCACAAAACTAGAGTTGAAGGCTGCCCATATTAAATTATATATATATATATGTCCCAATGGAAGCCTGAAGGAAAAAGTTTGCATGAGCAAATCATCCATCACTGTCACTTTTGGTCACTTTCTTAACACCTTCCTGCCATTAGGACATTCTATGCCGTCCTAACCGCGCTGGGCTTTAGTGCCGCTAGGATGCCATGGAACGTCCTAGCTATTCTGCTATTCTGCTGTACTGAAGCCATAATGGCTTCCTAACTGGGGCCGCAGGCTGGAGGGCATGCCTAGCATCATAGCCCCCTGCCCCCCCCAACCCAATCCCATCATTGAAATAATGTGATTGCATGAACGATCGCATGATTTAAATTTTTTATTTATTTGTTTAAATCAAACAAATAAGTACCATAAGGAAGGGGTTAAACAAGTAGAAAAAAAATCCAAACTTCTGAAGCTTTTATTATTTACATTGGTCCTGGCTGGGGTCACCTGGGGGCCTTGCTTCTGTCAGATGGACATTTTTGCAACAGGGACTTAGGTACATTCCCATAGTATGCACATTTGTCATGGGCATTACATGATTAGATAGATGAGTGGCATTTATGATTGTCAAGAAACATAATAATCAAAATATGCCCCCCCATACCTTGATGACTAGTGAAGTGGAGTCAAATACTACTCATCTTTACCTAACAACTCCACTGACAGACGTACCTTTAAAAATGTTTCATCAAAATATCATGCTATTCATATGTGAGTTACCCACAACTAACTTAACTAGTTTCTGTTTTAATCAAGCCTTCTGGTCATTGACAGTAGCCAACTCTGTGATTATCTCTAGAAAATGTGTTTTATAACCTAGTGAGTAAAACAAGGGTAAAGCCAGAGCCATGTTGTAGACCATATGATCTGAGTTTCTGATGATCTAGTTCTGGCATGGAATCCTGGAGTGACTGAGGAATAAGAACAGCCTTTTAAGTAAGAGCTGGTGCAAAGCCTTTAGACACATTGGTTTATGTGCCGACACAAATACCCCTTTATGGCTGAAAACTACTGGGTAACTTCAGAAAACGGTTCACTGGTATGAATTAAACTGTACACAGTATGAATTTACACATTGTAAACCTTAGGACAAGGTAGAACTATTTTATTCTAAATATAAAAGAAAGACCTTCACAAAGGTTTGTTAGAATGTGACTTTCCGAAATAAATATCTGAGCTTTGTGGCCTTAAAATGAATTCCAACTCAAGTTAATGAGGTGGCATATTCCATTGGAATGCCTCTGCATTAATATTTACTCGAGGGATTAGACTTAGGAATTCAGTGGTGAAATGTTCCTAAATTATTGGCACGCTGACCAAAGTATGTAATAATTGGAAATAATAAACCAATATCATGAGAAATGCAGACGTTAAGCAAATGCTAGTGCTTATACTGTAATTATATGAAAATAAAGAGAACAAATTGCTATGCAACTATTAAAAGTAATATTTTTACTAATATTTCCCCCATCTTTCAGGGATATACAAAATTAAATTAAACTGAAATAAATATTTTAATATAACCTGAATATTTCCCTATACAAGAAGCAGGCAGGTGTGTTTTGACAAAGTCTACTAGTGCATGCTTAGAAGGCTACAGGCAAAATAAAAGTTTTCACAAATATTTTAGACAAATATTTTTGAAAAATATGATTTTTGCAACAATGCTCCTACCCTAGGTCTGACATCTACTGCCCTTTAACCTGCACTCCAATTTTATATCATATTTGTCTCAAAAATAATCCTAGCTAGCAAATGATCACTTAAGTCATAGAACATGACTCCAAATATCTCTTTTAATGTTCATTTCATTGATACCTACAGTACAAAGTAGGGTTATGTTTTGACTGTCTTGTTACTACAGAGTGTATTTAGCGTCTTTTTTCAGTTCTGAGAGACTAGATTATAGATAGATAGATACATGATAGATATGATCATAGATAAATAGATAGATAGATAGATAGAAAAATAGATAGATAGATAGATAGATAGATAGATAGATAGATAGATATAGAGAGGAGTGGACACTTCTTATACCTAAGTCTATGAAAAATGTTATAAAATAGGTCACAAAGAAATCCTACTCTCTGTTCAGTCCCTTGGGATTTAAAGAGCGTCTGAATGTATCACATTTCTCTAAAGAGTAATTGTTTTACCTTATAAACTTCAAGATGGTTCTGCTCTGACTTCTCAAAAGCCGTAAAATAGCTTGATGGTTTATTTAATCAAAATGGTCTGTGATAGGATAGGTTCCTAATCTTATGTTTATGTTGGACTAGGTATTTGTTAAATTTTTGTGTTCTTTCACCTCCTATGCACAAAAACACATGAAAAGTAGATTGCATTACAAGTACAGTATCCTTTATTCTTTCCTACTTGAATAAGGATAATGTAATCCCCCCAATAATAATGTTACATTGGCAACAATCTAGACAAGGAAAGTTCCATTCTTTGGTGGTCAAAGGTTTCAGGGTGCAATATCAGCATGAGCTATGTTTTTCCTTCATTTATTAGCACACTTTTCACTTTAAAAATTTCTGTTTTCAGAAAGTTTTGCTTTTTCTGTGGGATACGTTTCAGACCTTGGCTATATATTAAAGACATTTTGCTACTCTTTACTGTGCCTTATTATCTGTCTACCTCTTCTTCTTTTCTTTTTTTTTAAATTCTTTTTATTAAAGAAGCACAGGTAGAATTAAACAGGTGCATATACTGACATGTATAGTTACAACGACATTACAATTGATATTTTGGGATGAGCATAGCATGTTGAGTATCAATACAAAGTCATTAGTGTTACCGTTGCTATCATCAATTGCCATGGGAAACTGCAATTTCTTTTCATAGAGCATAGCACACATGTATTTTACAAGTTTGAGATCATAGCCATTCTATAATATGGAATAATCCCTGCCATGAGAGTTATAGCAAAATCAGTTGATCATCACATATTGCACCTGCACCTCTTAGTTTTATAATATTATTAACGCAAACCAAAACTAAAAACACAACACATAACAATAAAATAAACATCTAATCTGTACAAGTAAAACTAAACAAAAACAAGATATAGCCCAATTAGGTTCATGAAGTATGTGGACCGCTGACTTAATAGAAGAGAATCCCCAGTTAGATATGTGTGAGAAATATCAGTACATAAATTACTCAACCTTAACTGACAAATAAATTATACTGTCAGGCAAATATCTACTAATAAACATCAATTTAGAGACGGAGTGTGCAAATGACCAGATATGGAAAGCGTGGCTGCCTTAGTATTGCATGTATGGTTTCTTGGTGAATATGAGTGGAATATGCATATGCCTAGGTTACTTAATATGATTGCATGTGTCTGGCTATAATTTGAAGCAGGAGCTTGTATGCGTGTTGAGACCTCAGGTTGCATAGACTTTTTAATACTCAAGGATATAACTAATAAAAATAGTGTTAACACTGATCCTATTGTTAGTTGTCAGAATCTAGTGCCAAGCAAAGTACTACTAAAAGGCAGCATCTCATTACCTGACAGATTAAATAAACAACATAGAGGCAGAGAGATTGGGCATATACCACTAGGAAGGTTGATATACATAACAGACAATTAGTTCAGTAGTTGCCCCTAAATGTTTTCAGCCTCTGTGCACTATGGTGAGTTACTATGCTTTCTAGCAGATATAGTGAGCTTAGTATTTTAAGCATATAGGGAGCTGTGTATAAGTTAAAATAAAATAAAAAAAAAACTTAATAGGAAGTTTGAGGCAAACATAAACTATATAGCCTAACATTGAAATGAACGTTAGAGGGATAACAATTTGTGCCATCATAACTTAGTCCAGAACAGCTAACCAGAATAGTGCCGTTATGGCTTTGAATATATCTTTAGTCAGCCGATGCCCATTTTCCAACCAGTGATCTGTGTATTGTCCTCTGCATGGGGGCTAGAGCTGTAAAAAGCTGCAAACTGTTCTGTTGCTGATGTGCTGACCATCCGGACTGCTAGTATCTCTATTCCTCGAGATAATATGTTGCCATGTAGGAGTTCAGAAAGGTCTGTCATGTCGGGACAGCAGATGAGTGGTTTCTGCAAGCTTGAGCTTCGCTGTTTCTTGTCACCATAAGCCGCTTCCACTGTGACAGTTGTGGCCGCCCCAGAATCGATGAGTATTCCCACAGACGTGTCCTCCACACCGCTTGTACAATAATCTTGTCGATTACCATACGTTGGGAGCCGTTGTATGCCTCTACTTTCATTACTGGAATAGAGGTGCCGTATGCCATCTTCTCTACCTGGGCTTAGATCCATGTCTGTGGCTGTAGCAGATGCCTGCATGGACATAGAAGGATTCAGTAGGCCCCTCCTTGAATCCAAGAGCGGTCCTGTGGAATATTCTGACAAGCCCTGTCCGGAGGGAATTGCTCTGTTCTCCGATGTTTCTGCCACTAGTCTGTTCTGTGGGGGAGCAAGTGTCTTGAGGCTGCCGACTGTTTCCTGTGAGTGGTGTGTGATATTACCAGGCAAAGTTTGTAGGGTAGGGGCACGTCCGCTAGAAACGAGTTTGCTTAGTCGTGGAGGCCGTTCCTTCATCTTTGCCATTTCACATAGCTCCGTGCAGGATGATATTAGTCGGGCCAACTTAAGCAAGAACGTAGCCCTTAGTTCAGCAAGAATATAACTGTTGAAATCTGAGTCTTTAGTAATGTGCCTTTCCATTTATTGAGGTTAATGAAGTGAAATGGAGCTAAATACAACGTGGCGATAAACAGCACACCAGAACGCCAAATGGCCTTGTTAAGTGCCTTCCAGGGGAGAAGAGATGGGGTTACTTCTATCTGCTTGGGATTCCCGGACAGCTTATCTGTCAAGGGAGATGCAGATGGCATAGGAGTGATGGCAGTATAGCAGGTATTAGAAGATGATTTCTTCAGAGCTACACAACCATCTTCTAGAGCTACCTCTTCTTCTTTTAGAAGTTAACACTACCTGTGTATACCATTATAGTGTGACAGTATATATGGACCAAGATCGAATAAGAAAAGTAGCAAAGGTTGTATCTTATCAAGGACACATTTTAGGATCATATGCTGCATAATAACAAGTTTTGGATCCAAAATTGGAAGGAATTACAACTATTTTAACTTCTTAAGGAGCTCTTATCCAATAGCTACAGAATTCACACAATGCCCTCCACCTCTATCACCATGGCAGCTACATCTGTACCTTCTACTCCAGTACCCAAGATTCTTTTGCATGGCAAATATAATGGAACAGCTACAGAACTTTGTAATTCAATGGTGTCTGCATTTTTGGTATGACCTTGCAACTTTTAATTCTCCACAAGCCAAGGTTACCTTTAGAAATACTTTACTCAAACAAAAGGCTTCAGGTTGCCACCTACACCATGTATTCCCAGAGAGATATGAGTTACACATATTGCAAGGTGTGCAGAAACAAACATTTACTGTACCTCTGGACAACATTATTCATGTTCCTCCATGAACACACTGCTGCGTATGTAACTCCACCTGCCAGGAAAATTTGTCTGAGGTCTAACCCTATTTTAACCTGGGTCTCTCATTTATTAGAAAATGATTTAGAACTTATTTTGGATGCTTACTCTGTAATATCTGCCCTTTCTTCTGTTTTTAATGTACTTGGGAGACCTACGGCTGCTGACACCTCATTATTAAACTTACTTTAGAACAAGCATCCTGTTTCTCAATATGTGATTGAATTCAAAACCTCTTAGAATTCATGCCTTGAAAGGAAAGCAGCGTTTAATAGGACTCAATGATAGAAATAAAGATAAACTCATATATTGTGAAATACCTGAGTCCCTGGAAGAATTCATATCACTATGTGTCCATCTAGATACTCGGTATCAGGAAAAATAAGCAACAATCTCAACCTTCATAGCTTCCTATTGGCATCTCCATTCACCTCCCCTTATCTCCCTACTACTACTGTTTCACCTGTGGAAGAGCAAATTAATGTAGCAGATTTTGAATGATAAAGATGCAGGACTCAGGCTTATGTTTTTACTTTGGTTCTAAATCCCATTAACTTAAGAATTGCCCTCAACGATCTGGAAAAAAATATTTTTAGTGGGAAAATGAGAAGTCCCACTAAGATCTCCTTTCACTAAAACTCCTCAAATCTCCAGAATACTGCTACTTGGGACCTTGGCTGTTTGTGAGAGAATAATTCTTGCTAAAGCCTCATTTTTTATTCTAGGGCTGCAAAAATATTAACCAATATGTCCTTTGCTATACAATTCCAAATTCCTCTACAGAAGAAAAAAAACTTTTCTGTGACTGATGGTAAACCTCTGGACTCTGGATTTAATCAATCTGAAACACACCTTATACTCGTAGGAACATTCCATCAGAAGCTTCTACAGTTGGATCTTATAGACACCAACCAATCTCAACCAATCATCCTCGGCCTCCCATGATTATGCAAAAACATCCTTTGGTCTGATGGTCAGCTAGTCACTTAGGGTATGCAGGGTTTTGACTCCAGCTTAAAGTACCAATATCAATTTTTTTGGTTCTAACATCTTTATAGTACATTGACTTCCACCTTGTTATACCAAATTTTCTGATGTGTTCACCAAGAAATGAGCAGAACGGTTATCACCTCATTGGCCTTATGATTGTAAGATTGAACTCTTACAACTATCACCAAGCTAGACCTCTGCAGGACCTTCAATCTAGAAATAATCCATAAGATGGATGAATGGGAGACAGCTGTTAATACCTGTGCAGGGCACTTTTGAATACATGGTAATGCCCTTTTGTCTCTGCAACCCTCCAGGTGTCTTCCAGGCTTTTATTTTGTCTCCCCTATTCATGCATTCCTTTTATGCTAAAATAGAAAAATGTGAATTTGAAAAAACAAATTAATTTTTTTGGGATATATGACGGTAAGATTGAACTCTTACAACTATGGGCTAGATTACAAGTGCCGCAGTAAATATATTTTTTGCATTAGCGAAAACATTGCTAGCATTAAGCTTTTTAGGCTTGTCGAGTTCCTCTGGTATTGCTAGCGGTAACTCGAAAAGCACAAAAATC
Source organism: Bombina bombina (assembly GCF_027579735.1). NCBI lineage: Eukaryota > Metazoa > Chordata > Amphibia > Anura > Bombinatoridae > Bombina > Bombina bombina. Next base: position 1,160,711,079 of record NC_069499.1, on the reverse strand, counting down.
CTAAGTGGAGTTTTCAGGTGCGTGTGCATGTATTCCCCAATAGAAATCATATGGAGACAAAAAAGTGGAAAAAAAAACAAGCCCATAGAATAAAAGCTTTTCCTTTCATTCTATTAGCTGATTTGAATCTGAAGATTCAAATTAGCCAATAGGAATGCAAGGGCACCCTTATATAAAAGGGTTACCTTGCATTCACTATTCAGTGTGCACATGAAGAGGAGCTCCGCGATGAAGTTCTGAAGAGGAGGACCGACGTCACTGCCGCAGTGACCGCACCGCTGCCGGGATGAAGTTAGAAGATGGACCGCCGCTGGGATAAAGATGGAGCTCCACCAATCATCATCGGTAGGGGTTAGTGTTAGGTTTTTTTTTGTTTGTTTTCTTGCAGTGTTTTTTTTATAGATGGGATGGTTTGGGCAGCAAAAGAGCTAAATGTCCATCCAAATGCCCTTTTCAGGGCAATGGGTAATTTAAGTGTTTTTAGTTATGGGTTTTTTTTATGATGGTAGAGGGTTTATTGGGGGGGTTTAAGCAAAGGGGCTGATTGCTTTAGGGCGATGCCCTACAAAAAGCCCTTTTAAGGGTTATTGGTAGTTTATTTTTAGAATAGTTTTTTTTTTTTTTTGGGATGTTTTTCTTTTTTAAAGGGATATTAGAATAGGACTATATTTTTTATTTTCTTGGATAATTACTTTTTTTATTTTCTGTAAATTTAGACTTTATTATTTTCAGTAATGTTAGGATTTTGTATTTTTTGTATTTTTTTTTTTTTTTTAAAGGGTAGTTAGAATTTATTTTGTAATTATTGTGTATTTTAATTTGGGTTAAGATAAGGGGTGTTAGGGTGTTTAGATGTTAGTTTATGACTTTACGATGTGGGGGGATGGCGGTTTAGGGGTTAATAGTGTAGTTTATGACTTTGCGTTATGGGTGGTGGTAGTTAAGGGTTTAATAGTGTATTTAGATACTTTGCGTTGTGAGGAGATGAAGGTTTAGGGGTTAATAGTTTATTTAGTGTTTGCGATGTGGGGGATGGAGGTTTAAGGGTTAATAGTGTAGTTTATGCGTGTAAGTGTACTTTGTAATGTATTTTTTTAAGTGTTTTGTGCAACTTTTTAGTTTCGAAAAACAGTTTACCACAGCTCTTACATCACTGAAAGGATTGAAGCGTTAAAGGTGATTGCGCTAAATGGTTTACAAAAATGTGATTACACTAGCGCAAAAAACGTTGTTGGGCTCCTTTTCCAAAGGGATGTACCTATCCCTATTTCCTATTTAAGGCAGAAACCCATTTCATAAAAGAATACATCCAAGAAAATGTGTTCAAAGTCTTTCTATTCCCTTTATTCTTCTCCTGCAGGGGTGGTATTCTTTTTTGCAAAGAAAAAAGATGGTGTTCTTAGGCTCTGTATTAATTATAGGGTAAACAAAATTAGAGTAAAGAATCATTCAATACTAATTACTCTTAATACCAGAACATGTCTTAAAATAGCTACAGTATTCACTGAGCTAGATCTCCACAAGTCCTTTAATGTAGAAACAATTCATGAAGGCGACGAATAAAAGACAGCTGCTAATACCATTGCAGTCTCTGCAACACTCCAGGTGTCTTCCTGGCCTTTATTAATCTTCTGCAGGTATTTGTCTGTCATGGATACCAGGCAGCCAAGGCTACCCCCCACCCCCTACTACCCAGCTCACTCCTTTTTAAACCACTTTTGGCCTTTTCGTGGCTTATGCAATCTCCCAGACTTTTCCTATTGCTTGTTTTGTGGTTTGTACATCCTCAAAGAAGAGCTGATCTCTGACCGACTAACCCCTCTCCGGCAGGTCCCAGAGGTCCGCTCTTTTGGAGATTGGTACCCCCTAGGGAGGGCAAGAGGTGGGATGATTGCCAGAAGGGAGCTCCCTTGGGAACTTGGGTTTTTGGACCCCCCTACAACCCCTATGTCCCCTGGCTTTCCTGGTGTACATTTGATTACCTGCAGCTCCGGCCCCCAACAATGGATCATGACGCTTTTTGGACTGTGGCATCTGGGGACCAAGGGATCACCCCAGAATAACCACCTCTGTACCACTGGGACTCTATGGGACTATGGACACTATGGAGGGCGCCAGCCTGTCTGGAGGGGCGGGAATGGTGGGAGATCTTGGGGTCAGATAAGACCCTTATCAAGATGAGCTAGGTGTATCTAAGTGTGTGTGTTTTACAATAAAGATGTTCTTGTTCCACCTGAATACTCGTTTTGTCTGTTTTTTTGGGTGGGCTCTGGCTATAATCACTTCCCTCCGCTCTATAGCTGTAAGGTCCAGGGACAGGAAGGACCCTCTTGCTGGAGCTACACAGTCGGAGTCTGTCACATTGTCATTGTATATCTTGATGTTATTTTGGCTTTTTTGGGAACCTAATTGAAGATCGATTTCTCGAGAAACAAGTATTGTCTTCCCTTCTCACACATTCCCTATTTGTAGAAAAATGTGAATTTGAAAAAGAACAGTTATTTTTATGGGATATATTATCTCAAAAGAAGGTTTTGCAATGGACTCCAACAAACAACTAGATTACAAGTGGCACTTTAATGTTAAAGCAGGAGCGATATTGCAATATTGTGACCACGCTAACTTGAGCTCATATTACAAGTTGAAAGTAAACACACATCGACAAGCGCAATCCAAATTAGCACTCGTCAGCTTAGTGTGACTGAATATGGAATAAGATTCCTGTCAAAAAGGCAAGCGTGTGTAATTCTTTATCCTAGTACATAAATTGTCACATATGAATACAAATCTAAACTTTAAAATACAATTTTCGTTTTTTTGTAAACACAAATTTATTTATTTTCATGCCCATCCTCCTACTAGAGATTGATGCCTCAGAAATAGTGGCTGGAGCAGAACTATCTGAAAGGGATCTGCAAACTGGGAAATACATCCGTTTTCTTCTCTAAGAAATTCTTGTCAGTGGAGGTCAATTATTATGTCTGTAATAAAGAACTTTTAGCAAAGAAAATGGACCTTACTATATGGAGGAATTGTAACTGCCAATTTGTATTGTTAACAACCACAAAAATCTCAAGGTATAGCAGATAAAGTATTAAAACAATGTTAGCACTTACCTGTAAGTGTTCGCTGCCAGCCCCGGTTCTCCCAAACCGTGTATAGTAGGCAAATACAGTAAATAGCAAGATTGGCGGCACTGTACCACTTTAAAGGGATTGAAGTTTTCCACATCCTCAAAGTCTCCAAACTCTTCTCACCTCCAAAATAAAAGCTCACAATATTGTAGCAAACTGTATACAATTTGGTGGCGCGAATTCAGAGCATTCTCACAAGATGTTAGTAAAAAGTCAGCCTTTATTTAAAACTATCAACAGAACATCCTTATGTGCATCTTCAGAGCATTATTAAAATATAGCTCAACGCGTTTTCAATAGTCTTTTTCAAGAGCAAAAGATAAGAGCAGTATAAAACAAGCTGTAATAGACTAGCATTGCCATCCATTATATATATTGTATTCTGCCCTGACTTCCTTCTTCATGACACACCCATCAACAGGTGTCCTAAATCAGGTTTACATCAGGGCTATTCCTATCCTTTTCAGTAATTGTGTGTCAAAATAACTCAATAAATGAATAATCAAAATATGCCACTAAACTACTTATTTTTTTGGCGATGGCATACTTCAACAGAAATGGCTTACATTCTTGTTGTGTGAGATTCCATCTGAGATGTGACACTCAAGAAGTAAAAAAGATTTAACGTTCAAACCTTGATATAGGAAAACATATGTAAAGCACATTATATGGTCTTGAAAACTTATGTAAATATTGACAGATGAAAAATATACCTCAAAACAATATAACCTTCTTACAATATACAATTAAATTTAATAGATCCCTTATGCTATAGCTAAATTGCACTCTACGAAATTCTGTATATTTATCATTAAAATCGAGCGGCCAATAAACAGTGATCTGTACCAATAACATGTGCAGAAATTAACCAATCAGAGTCCTTCTGTATTCCAGTCCTCAATCGAGTAGTTTAGAGTTTCACCCTTCTCAAATAGGTCTGCTATGCTGTCCAGTCATGTGATTTCAGCGTCATGATTCTTGAACCAATCAAAATAGCGCAGGGGCATATTATTGCGTAGGCAGACAAGGCAGGTGCCTAGGGCAGCATCTTGGGGGGGGCGGCACTTTCTGCAGACTCACTAAGAGTCTGTCTCTACTGTCCAGTCCTCACTCGAGTGTACTTTACAAGTAGAGTCTCCTGCCCATAGCCCGCCCTTTCTGTCTCCACTCAGTTGCCCACCTGCCCCAAGCGCTGTGCATACACCATGATCCCCCACCCGCCCCAACCGCTGTGCATACAAGAACCGTTGTGCATGATATCAACATTTCTATGTACTGTATTATGATCCAGGCTTAGGACAGTTTTATACACCAAAGTTTAAAGGTTCAATCAGTTCAAATAAATGCTGCAACCTTAGTGTCTTTATTTAGAGCCCATTCCCCTTATGTTTTGAGGTTGAATATCCTCCACATTTCTCTTTTAAAAAGCAAAGATTCCAGGCTACCACCTCTCCATAACTGTTTAACCTTTTCTATGTCAACCCATTTTAGCTCCCCTTTGTTGGTTTTATTATTAAATTTACTGCAGTGATTGCTGTGAACCAGAACTCCATGGTCAGTTTTCTTTTTTTCAATTTTATTACAATGTTCTAATATCCTAGTTTTCAGGAATCTTGAAGTTTGGCCTAAATGCTGGATCCTACAGTCACAGGTAAGCACAGGTAAGAGCTTGCAGACTCTGAGGACGTGGACAGCTTCAATCCCTTTAAAGTGGTACAGCGCAGCCAATCTTGCTATATATGTGACAAAAATCTCAACTCTGTTTACTATGCATAAGGATGTCTTGCCAGGTAAACTCATTGGGCATTGTTTTTCTCTTTTTAACTTCCTAGTGTCTTACATACCTGGATATAAACATACCAAAGCAGATGTCACCACAGTTTCCCCATCTTCCGCAAAAAAACCCCAAACTTTTATTCCTCCCTCTAAAATAATTATACAATTATCCATGTCTATTCTTAGGAAACTATCACCGCGATTACGAGTTTTGCGGTAACAGGGGTGCATTGCTAACGAGCCTTTTTTTTTAACGCTCCCTTAAAACAACGCTGGTATTACTGTTTTTTTTAAACCCAGCGTTAGCCGCAAAAAGGTGAGCGTAGAGCAAAATTTAGCTCCACAGCTCACCTCAATACCAGCGTTGCTTACGGTAGCGGTAAGCTGGCTAAATGTGTTAGTGCACGATTTCCCCATAGGAAACAATGGGGCTGAGCCGGATGAAAAAAAAAACTAACACCTGAAAAAAAGCAGTGTTCAGCTCCTAACGCAGCCCCATTGATTCTTATGGGGAAATGAATTTTATGTCTACACCTAACACCCTAACATGAACCCTGAGTCTAAACACCCCTAATCTTACACTTATTAACCCCTAATCTGCCATCCCCGACATCGTCACCACCTACATTATAATTATTAACCTCTACTCTGTCGCTCCGGACAGCACCGCCACCTACATTATCCCTATGAACCGCTAATCTGCAGCCCCCAACATCGCCGAACCCTACATTATATTTATTAACCCCTAATCTGCCCCCCCAACGTCGCCGCAACCTACATACATTTATTAACCCCTAATCTGCCGCCGCCAATGTCGCCACCACTATAATAAAGTTATTAACCCCTAAATCTAAGTCTAACCCTAACCCTAACACCCCCCTAATTTAAATATAATTTAAATAAATCTAAATAAAATAACTACAATTAAATAAATTATTCCTATTTAAAACTAAATACTTACCTATAAAATAAACCCTAAGATATCTACAATATAACTAATAGTTACAATGTAGCTAGTTTAGGATTTATTTTTATTTTACAGGCAACTTTGTATTTATTTTAACTAGGTAGAATAGTTATTAAATAGTTATTAACTATTTAATAACTTCCTAGTTAAAATAAATACAAATATACCTGTAAAATAAATCCTAACCTAAGTTACAATTATACCTAACACTACACTATAATTAAATAAATGAACTAAATTAACTACAATTAATTCCAATTAAATTAAATAAACTAAAGTACGAAAAACAACAAACACTAAATTACAGAGAAAATAAAAAATTACAAGATTTTTAAACTAATTACACCTAATCTAATCCCCCTAATAAAATAAAAAAGCCGCCCAAAATAATAAAAATCCCTACCCTATACTAAATTACAAATAGCCCTTAAAAGGGCCTTTTGCGGGGCATTGTCCCAAAGTAATCAGCTCTTTTACCTGTAAAAAAAAAATGCAATAACCCCCAACATTAAAACCCACCACCCACACACCCAACCCTACTCTAAAACCCACCCAATCCCCCCTTAAAAAAACCTAACAATACCCCCTTGAAGATCACCCTACCTTGTGACGCCCTGCAAAAAGGCCCTTTTAAGAGCTATTTGTAATTTAGTATAGGGTAGGGAATTTTATTATTTGCGGGGGCTTTTTTTATTTTATTAAGGGGATTAGAGTAGGTGTAATTAGTTTTAAAAAATTGTAATTATTTTTTTATTTTCTGTAATTTAGTGTTTGTTGTTTTTTGTACTTTAGTTTAATTTAATTGTAATTAATTGTAGGTAGTTTAGATAATTAATTTAATGATAGTGTAGTGTTAGGTTTAATTGTAATTTAGGTTAGGATTTATTTTACAGGTAAATTTGTTTTTATTTTAACTGGGTAGTTATCAAATAGTTAATAACTATTTAGTAACTATTCTACCTAGTTAAAATAAATACAAAGTTGCCTGTAAAATAAATATAAACCCTAAGCTGGCTACAATGTAACTATTAGTTATATTGTAGCTATCATATGGTTTATTTTACAGGTAAGTATTTAGTTTTAAATAGGATTAATTTATTTAATTGTAGTAATTTTATTTAGATTATTTTAAATTATATTTAAGTTAGGGGGGTTAGGGTTAGGTTTAGACTTAGGTTTAGGGGTTAACACCTTTAATATAGTAGCAGCGACGTTGGGGGTGGCAGATTAGGGGTTAATAAATGTAGGTAGGTGTCGGCGATGTTAGGGACAGCAGATTAGGGGTTAATAAAATGTAACTAGTGTTTGCGATGCGGGACTGCGGTGGTTTAGGGGTTAATATATTTATTAAAGTGGCAGCGATGTCCGGTCGGCAGATTAGGGGTTAAAATTTTAATTTAAGTGTTTCCGATGTGGGGGGGGGCTCTGTTTAGGGGTTAATAGGTAGTTTATGGGTGTTAGTGTACTTTGTAGCACTTTAGTTAAGAGTTTTATGTTATGGCGTTAGCCCATAAAACTCTTAACTACTGACTTTTAAATGCGGTAGGAGTCTTGACAGGAGAGGGTCTACCGCTCACTTCTTCCAAGACTCGTAATACCGGCATTATGCAAGTCCCATTGAAAAAGATAGGATACGCAATTTACGTAATGGGATTTGCGGTAAGCTCGAGTTGCGGAAGAAAAGTGAGCGGTAGACTCTCCCCTGCCAGACTCGTAATACCAGCGGGCGTTAAAAAGCAACGTTGGGACCTCTCAACGCTGCTTTTTAAGGCTAACGCAAGTCTAGTAATCTAGCCGTATAGAAAGCTCAGAAGAATTTACCACCATCCTTAGCATACTCTCTTTGTGCATTCATCCCTCATCCCTATGATCTGCTGTTCTCTCCTGGGCAAAATATTGGGTTACCCATGATTCATCAGACCTTACCAATCACTTCAGCAATATATTTGATGGCCTTGCATAGACATGGATGACAAAGGGATAGGAAAGTAAAAATTAAACTGCATGATTCAGATAGAGCATGTCATTTTAAGAGACTTTTAAATTCACTTCTATTTTCAAATGTGCTTTGTGCTCTTAGTATCCCTTGTTGAAAAAGAATACGCACATATCCTACACTAGTGGGACTAGATGCTGATTGGTGCCTGCACACATTTGTCTATTGTGATTGGCTAACTATATGTGTTCAGCTAGCTGCCTTCCTCAAAGGATAATAAGAGAATGAAGCAAATTTGATTATAGAAGTAAATTGGAAAATTGATTAAAATTGTTCTCTCTGCATCACAAAATAAAACTTTGATGTTTCCATTTCCTTTAAGAAAAAAGTGCATGCCTATACAGTCTGTGCCTCAAAGTAAATCCCTCATTGTCTCCCTATTGGTCTCCTGAAACCCCTATCTGTCCCAAAACAACCATGGACACACTTGGCTATGGATTTCATTGTCGTTTGTCCACCATCCAACAATTGTTCAATAATTTGTGCGGACATGGAACATTTTTCTAAACAAGCTTACTTTATTCCATTATCTAATTATCTATATTTCCCTCTGATCAGGAACTTGTTTCCCTATTCATTCTATATGGCATTCCCAAAGAAATTGTTTTGATAAAGGCACCCAATGTATTTCTGTATTTTTGGAAGGGACTTTGTAAACTAATGGGAGCTACTATATTTTTATCCTCTAGCTACCATCCTCAGACCAATGGCCAAACTGAGACAATTAATAAGGAGTTGGAAGCCTATCTTCATGCTTACTGCAATCTTCAACAATCCAATTCTGTTATGATATCCATCCATTCTGCTATCCATTTGCAAGCATAAACATTTTGCTGATTGTCATCATCTTCCTCTTCCTACATATAATGTCAGTGATCTAATGTTGCTGTCAACACATCACATTCCCCTGAAACTGCCATCTCATAAACAGGGACCTAAATATGTCAGTCTTTATTGAATACTTCAACAAGTGATCTCTGTCTAATATAAGCTTGTCTAACTTTACTTCATCATTCACATCTTTCCACTGTTTCATGTTTCCTTGGTGAAGCCATATATTGTTAATAGATTTTTTGGTACTACTATTCAACCAAAACCATAATGATACAATCTCAACCTGAATTTAAGATCTCCAAAATATTTAATTTCTGACACAAGGGATAGCAACTGCAGTATTTACTCAACTGAAAAGACTGCTCTTTAATGAACACAGCCTGAGTACCTGTGAACGATGTGAATACTGATGCTCTTTAAATATTTGTTTGTTTCTTTTGTGTGCAACATACTGCCAGTTTTTTTTAATATGCATAGCACATTGCATCTTTTCTCCATTGGCTGTTCAACAAGTGTTTTCCTTTAAATGTATGTTGTATGTTGTTTGTCATCTGTGCAAAATTTGAGTGCACTAACTTACCTGATACCTGACCCTAATTGCAGCCTGGACCTGCTGCAGACCTTGGCTATTCCTGACCTTGATTCCTGGGCATTGTACTTGCTTGATACTTAGATCTTTTCACCACCTGATCTTGATTCCTGGGCATTGTACTTGCTTGATACTTAGATCTTTTCACCACCTGATCTTGATTCCTGGGCATTGTACTTGCTTGATACTTAGATCTTTTCACCACCTGATCTTGATTCCTGGGCATTGTACTTGCTTGATACTTAGATCTTTTCACCACCTGATCTTGATTTCTGGGCACTGTACTTGCTTGATACCTGTTGCAGACCTTGGTGTTACTTGAGATTGATTTCAGGATACTGCACCTTCCTAATAAGGTAATACATCTCTTAGAGAAGCCATATTATCAAAAGGATATTATTGATTTTATTACTAATCACACCATATATAATAATAAAAGGAATTTTAGGTTTCAAAAATTTACCACCATCATCTTCTCCCTTCAAAGATTTACTCAAATCACCTTTATCATAACCCCTTTAATAATTGGATGCTTGTATAGCGCACAACCTCGAACTTGCAGCACTAATAACAGGTATTATTATTACCCAACTTAATGGTACTCATTTTATCGACCTCGGAAGGATGAAAGGCTGAGTGGACCTTGCCAGGATCGAACCTGCAACCCTTGGGTTGCCACAGATCTCTGTAACAGTGCATTAGCATGATGAGCTATCTGTCCGGCCTAAAAAGCAACTGTCTATTTCATTCATTCTGTTATCTAATCTGGTCTAAAACAATTCTACAAACTCTTGAACATGCTATAGACGATAGATGAAGACAGATGGACAATATAAAAACTTTTTTGTAACAATAATACATTATGATACATTGATATTATTAAATAGATATGAATTTCTTAATAAATTACAGAATCTAGAAATTCAGTATGAATTTATCTCCTCAATTTGTAGTCTAAACTTCTCCAGAGGCTGGATGTCACCCTAACATAAGATAAACTGATTGTCTGTATATCTAAGCCAAAACAAGCAATTCTACTGTAGAAATAGACAAATTATATACAGTCTATTCCCCTTCCACATTCCTCTATGGATCAGCATATGAACATTAGACCCCTCTCTTTTGTAGAAAAACATTTTTTTGTAAGAAGTAACTTTAAAAGTTCCATAAAAAGTAATTGTCGTCTTGTTTTTAGAAGAAAATTTAATTTATCAGCTATTAATCTTTCATCCAATGTGTTCTCAAAGCAACTCACTAATGATGATGCATTGAAAATGAAAAGTAGAATTCTCAGTTTTGACTACAATTCCCATTTAAATCAATGCAAACTTTAATATATATCAGATATTTATTTTCCAGATCTTAAAATGTGTGTATTTTTGCTCCATATTAGATTAAATATATTTTCTGTTATCTCACATTTACAGTCAAGAAAAATAATCATGAAAAATACATGAGACACAGGCAGCTTGTGTTACGGGGCTCCAAATTACCACCTCAAAATTATTTTGACAATTTTTTAGGGATAACGTTAGGACTATCAATATTGTGGGACCATGCTAAGATTAGTGTGCAATCTGATATTACAAGTCCATGGTAAAAGAATTACCAGAGAATGTTTATGGAGGCCAACATTCCTTTAGCACGCCCTAAATTTCAATGGATACCACAGCCTCACTAAAACATTGCTCATATTAGAAGTTGTCAGATATGGGTTGCGCTTGAGCGCAGTATATGTGTGTGTATCTGTATGTGTGTATGTATATATATATATATGTGTATGTATGTGTACATATGTATTTGCACACATACATACATATATTCCCATACACACAAACAAGTATACAGATTATTATTATTATTACTATTATTATTAGGTATTTGTAGAGCGCCAACAGATTCCGCAGTGCTGTAAACATAATCGGTGTACAGGATAGCTTTTGTAGGGATCAAGTGGGTACAGGGCCCTGCCAAGAGTTTCACTGTTGTAGTCGGCTCTTATGAAGTGATCTGTAAACAGCTGGGCCCATAGGCTTACAATCTAAGGGGTTCAAGGGGAAAGCAATGGCGTTAGGAAAGGTTAGTGTTGGTTGTATGCATCCCTGAATAGTAGAGTTTTTAGGGAGTGCTTGAAGCTGTTAAAACTAGGGGAGAGTCTTATGGAGCGAGGCAGGGAATTCCACAAGATGGGGGCCAGTCTGGAGAAGTCCTGTAAACATGAATGTGAGGAAGTAACAAGAGAGGAGGAGAGGAGGAGATCCTGAGCTGATCGAAGGGGACGGGAGGGAGAGTATCTAGAGACAAGTTCTGAGATGTAGGGGGAAGCAGTGCAGTTGAGAGCTTTATATGTCAGGTGAGGATTTTGTGTTCCTAGAGGCAAGAGGAAGCCAGTGAAGGGATTGGCAGAGAGGTGCAGCAGATGAAGAGCGACGAGTAAGGAAGATGAGCCTGGCAGAGGCATTCATAATGGATTGTAAAGGAGCTATGTGGCAGCTAGGTAGACCAGAGAGGATGGAATTGCAGTAGTCGAGGCGGGAAACGATGAGAGAGTGGATTAAAATATTGGTTGTATCTTGTGTAAGGAAATGTCTAATTTTAGCAATGTTTTTAAGGTGGAAGCGGCAGGCTTTAGCCAAGGACTGAATGTGAGGAGTGAAGGAAAGATCTGAATCAAGTGTGACCCCAAGACATCGGGCGTGCGGGGTAGGGGTAATGATGGAATTATCAACAGTTATAGAAATTTTGGGGGTGGAGACTTTGGAAGAAGGGGGAAAAATAAGGAATTCAGTTTTGGAGAGATTTAGCTTAAGGTAGTGAGAGGACATCCAAGATGAGATGTGAGAAAGACAGTTAGTGACACGGTTTAGTAAGGAAGGAGGTAGGTCTGGTGCAGAGAAGTAGATTTGGGTGTCATTGGCATACAAATGGTATTGAAACCCATGGGACTTTATTAAGGAACCTAGTGACGACGTGTAGATTGAAAAGAGAAGGGAACCAAGGACAGAGCCTTGAGGTACCCCAACATAAAGTGGTAACGGGGCAGAGGATGCTCCGCAGAAGGCTACACTAAATGTACGGTGCAGACAGGTCAAGGAGGATAAGCAGAGAGAAGTGGCCATTGGATTTTGCTGTAAGTAGGTCATTGGTAACCTTGACAATTGCTGTCTCTGTAGAGTGATGGGAACGAAATCCAGATTGCAGTGGGTCAAGAAGAGAGTTTAGTGTAAGGAAATGGGATAGACGTGCGTAAACTAGCTTTTCGAGGAGCTTTGAGGCAAGAGGGAGTAGGAAAATAGGGCGGTAATTGGAAGGGGATGTTGGATCAAGGGAAGGTTTTTTGAGGATATTTGTGACCAGTGCATGTTTTAGAGATGAGGGAAATATACCAGTGCTGAGGGAGAGGTTGAAAATGTGTGTGAGTATGGGGGTGAGGGTAGAAGAGAGGGAGGGGAGTAGATACTATATATATATATATATATATATATATATATACACCATTGATATATTTATATACACCATTGAGCCCCTCCCTGCCAAAAACCTTGACCTATACCATATACCTTTTTGTTTCTAAAATAGAAATAGTTTAAATAGCATTGTTCTTCACTTAGAAGAAAATTTTCTTTTTATTTTGAAATAGCTATAAATCTCTATCTATATCTGTCCACATTTACACATCCATATATATCCATATCGATATACAGACATATATATATATATATATATATATATATATATATATATATATATATATATATATATATATATAAACAACATTTTCTTCTTAGTGAAGAACAATGCTATTTCAAGTATTTCTTAAAGGGACACTGAACCCAAATTTTTTTCTTTCGTGATTCATATAGAGCATGCAATTTTAAGCAATTTTTAAATTTACTCCTATTATCAATTTTTCTTCATTCTCTTGCAATCTTTATTTGAAAAAGAAGGCATCTAAGCTTTTTTTTGGTTCAGTACTCTGGACAGCACTTTTTTATTGGTAGACGAATGTATCCACCAATTAGCAAGGACAACCCAGATTGTTAACCAAAAATGGGCCGGCATCTAAACTTACATTCTTGCATTTCAAATAAAGATACCAAGAGAATAAAGAGGCATCTAAACTTACATTCTTGCATTTCAAATAAAGATACCAAGAGAATAAAGAAAATTGCCCTAGCGCACCTTTGAGTCAGCATGCAAGCAAAAGCCAGAAATGGGTTTTGTAGCGCGCCCCATAGAAGAAAAAACTGAAAAAATATTACTAAACAATTTAGCTTTTATGATCAATTACTTGAACTTAATATATGCAATCTTTACAGAATTTCACATCACAAAATAAATAGCTTTAGGATACATTTATGGAATAGGTGATAATTTTGTATTATATTTCATAAAGTGCTTTAGGATTTTTCTTTTCCGTAAAGGGTTGTCCCTATTGCAAATGTTTTGAATAAAAGTATAGTGAGTGTTATTTAAGACTATATGAAATTAAATGCCACACCACTGAAATAATGCATATAGACAAAAAAATGAAAACCCTGGCCTGGGGCATAATATCATGTTAAAGTTAATGTTATGTACATTTTATTAATGTTTTCTTAACATTTTCCCATAGGGCTGAAAACAGACACTTTTTATGAAGATGAAAAATGACACAATAAAACTGTTAGTTCTGGAAAAAGACAAATGTCAAACCTTACAAATGTGTTATATATAGAAACATTATATTTGAGGTAAAGTTATAAGTTCTTTCCTGTCTTAGACAGTGCATTAAAGGGACATGTTACCCATATGCTAAATCACTTAAAAGTGATGCAGCATATCTGTAAAACGCTGATTAGAATATGATATAGCAACCACATCCCACTGTAGTGAAATTTTAAACATCCAATCAGAATGCCTTTCTCAGGACATAGAAGGGAGCTGAGGTGTAATAAGAACTCACTTGGCACCAGGGTAAAGTCTGTAGCAGGCCCCTTTCATTTGAACAGCACCTATTCCAAAGCAAAGCTAATGAGCAGTATCTATGTATATCTATCAATCTATATTATATATGCACATGCACTCAAGCACATACACACATGAACACATGCACACTTTTATAAACATATACACACAAACATGCACACATATAAAAACAGGAACGCACACAAACACATTGACATACAAACACAAATATGCACATACACATACACACATACACACACATATGCACACACAAACACATGCATATGCACACAAATACACACATATACACACACAAACACGTGCATATGCACACACACACACACAAGAAGGGGCTTATGCACAGCCTAGCAAACACTCCTAACAAACACTACAGCACTATGAAAACCACCTCTTCAAGCTGCTTGCTTTCTGTCCAAAGCTTTCTTTTCCTGGTTGTTTTTCAGTCACCACGGTTGTTTTTCAGTTACCACAACCTCTAGTGGTGGTTAGAAAAACTGCAGCCTCATAAACAAGCTGCTCTAAAACTTTAAAATGTGATACTGCTTTAAACCACAGCGGACTCTCAAAAGGACAGGCCCGTAGCAGTGAAGACTCCTAAAACCCCTGTAGTTATGAACCTAGAAGGGAAACTGCAAAGTGACTTGATCTTAGTTTTAAATAAAGAAGAACCCAGGAAAAAGCTTTTTCACAGTTGCACCAGGGATAAAAAAATATATTTCATCAGAAAATGTGGGGGGTTTCCAGATAGCCAAAGTTTACAATTTATTTATTCCAGTAAACTATTAACCATAAATGAGACAAACACACCAAGTTTCATTGGAACAAATTAATTTTATTAACAATCCTTAATCAAAGATAGCAAACCAGGAGTCCCTTACCACAACTAAAAGTAAAGGGTACTGAATACTCTAATACTTGCCTAGTTACACAAGGTCGAATAATGGTTCTTCAGATTTGCCTCACATCAACATTTATGCTTGCTATGCCAAACTTTTTCCTGAATGACTACTCTTTTTGTTACAGAACCACAAACTTAATATCATTAAAGGTATACTAAACCCAATTTTTTTCTTTCATGATTTAGATAAAGCGTGCAATTTTAAGCAACTTTCTAATTACTTTTTTAATTTTTTTTCTTCATTCTCTTGGTATCATTTTTGACAAAGCAGGAATCTAAGCTTAGTAGCCGGCCCATTTTAGTTCACACCCTGGATAGCGCTTGCTGATTGGGACTACAACGACAGTGGCAGAACCTGGCTCGGCACTTCCATCTACAGGTGAGTTGCCTAGGGGGAACACATCTCAGAGCATGCCTGTTATTGTAAATGTAGGACAATTTGCTTTGTTGAAGAGATTGAAGGAGTTGGTGAACAGGTGGAAGGGCAGTTGAGTTCACAGGGGGCTAATCTGGGGGAACTTCGGCAGCGTGTGCTTGGTGCTGAGATAAAGGGGCAGCTTCAGTGGTAGCAGGGGTTGGTACGGAAGCAGTGGGAAGTGGCTCGTCGGGTGCCAGTGTTTTGAAGGTTTCAGAAGAAGCATTTAGGAGGCCATGTTTGTATTCTATTCGTCAATGGCTTTTTGTATTTTGGTTAGCGTCATCACTGAGAAATTCCCGGACCAGGGATCTGCCTTGTTTTGCTACTTTGATGAGATAGCCACTGCTTATCGGATACATGGGAATATGGCATGGCGGTGTTATGAGGAGCAGTTCAGACAGAAGATTGCAGTATGGCCGGACATGCATTAGCAAGACAAAGACATGGACAGCTGGTTAGAGATTATGTCGATATGCAACAGGGAGTGGAGCATCCTCCAGTACAGTGGTGGCAATTAGAATAGGGCTCTGCTTTCAATTTAATGATGGAATCTGTCGTTTGTGGGTCATCCTGTAAGTACAAGCATGAATTTTCCCACTGTGGGGGGGTGAAAAGTTGGGGGGAAGCCAGGAGACATGGCTGTTCCAAGTTTAGATGCCAGTAAAGGTGAGAGATGGTCCCATGGTTAGAAATGTACACCAAGAGAGGTAATAAAGTGGATGCTGAGTTGTTGTCCGGTTTTAGTTCTGGTTTTGTTATTCCATTTGTGGAGCAGCCGGGGACTAGGGTTCATGGGAATTTAAGGTCTGATAGGGAGTATTGGGACATGATGAGAAAGAAGCTGGAGAAGGAGGTTTTGTTGGGTAGGATGGCAGGTCTTTTTGCTGAGCGGCTGCTGGCTAATTTGAGAGTGGTTCCGAAAAAGTCCCTGGGTCAGTTTTGGATTATCCACCATCTGTCGTATTAAAAAGATTTATCCATTAAGTATGGGATAGATCCGGCTTTGGCAGCAGTTTGGTATACTTCATTTGACAAGGTGGATTTGGTGAGGGATGCTGGCAACGGGGGTCTTGATGGCTAAAGTTGATGTTCAGGTGACCTTTCACCTTCTCCCGGTTCATCATCTGTTGGGTTGTTTTTTCTAAGGTGCCAATGGGTTGTTCTATTTCCTTTTCTTATTTTGAAAAATTTAGCAGTGAGTGGGTTGTCAGAGTTAAGGCAGGGATTTTGTCGGTGGTGCATTATCTTGACAATTTCCTGTTTGTGGGACCAAAGGGGGGGCAGGGATTGCCAGTTGCTAATGGAAACCTTATCAGAGGTGAAGGAAGAGATTGGAATTCCGGTAGCATGGTAGCATATGAGAAGACTGAAGGCCCTTGTACCTCCCTGAGTTTATTGGGCATTTGTATTGATTCGGAGTGGATGGAATGCTGACTGCCAGAGGATAAGTTGGGGGATTTGAAGGTATCAGTGGCAGCTGTTTTGCATTAGACAAAGTTACGCTAGGGAACTTCAATCCATACTAGGCTAGCTGAATTTTGCGTGTAAATTTATTCCAGTGGGGAGGGTTTTTTCCAGGAGGTTGGCTTTAGAAATGGTGGGGTTGAAAGAAGCGCATCACGATGTCTGCATTTTGAAGGAGCACATTGAGGACCTGAATGTATGTATGATGTTTTTGGAGGAGTTTAATGGCAGAATGTTGATTACGCAGTAGTTAGGGATTCATTCTGAGTTGGGCTTGTTAACTGATGCGGCTGGTGGTACTGGTTTTGGGGCTTATCTTGGGGGGAGATGGTGTGTTGGGCAATAAGCAAATGAGTGGGTGGCTTCAGGTTTGACCAGGAATGTGACGCTTTTGGAATTGTTTCCGTTGTTGGTGGCTTTGTGTGTGTGGTCTGAGGTGTTGTTCAATAAGCTAGTAACTTTTCGTTCAGATAACATGGGAGTGGTTATGGCAATTAATAGGTTAACTGCTTGTTCTCCTCCAGTGTTTCATATGTTGTGACTGTTTGTGCTTGAGTGTTTGCAAGGTTTTGTGTATTTTAGAGCTGTTTATGTATTGGGTCTTAGGACATGGACAAGTAGGGCTTATGTACAGGTATAGAGGGGTTGGTTTGATTTTCTGCAGTTTTTGGGGTGGACAGCAAAAAGCCTTGCTGGTGTGGATGCAAGAATGGAGTAGGGATGGCATTTCAAGGGCAGCAGTACAGAGGATGTTGTCGGCCTTAGCATTCTTGTTTCAGTAGCTGGGTTGAGAGAATGTGACAAAGTCATTTGTAGTTTGTTTGGCAGGAAAAGGTTGGTTCAGAGAAAAGAGGTCTGTTGATAGTATGCGGCCTGTCTTTCTTTTTGGTTCTTCAAAAGGTGGTGGGTGTGCTACAAAGCAAGTGTGTGTCTGTGTATTAAATTTACTTATTTTGCATATTTTTATAACTCATTAATCCCCTTTTGTTCTCTGGAGACAAGTGTGAGAAGTAACTCCCGCCTGTCTTCCCAATTTTCAGGTTGAGTTTAATGCTATGTTTTGTCGCAGCTTTTGGGGGTTGCTTTCTGGGTGGATTTAACTTTAGACCTTACACTCTATGTAGAACACACTAATCCAGGGAGAATATCCATCACATTATAGAGGAAACCTATATTCAAGAATGCGCTGCTCCATGCAAATAGCAACCACCCTCAACAAGCCTTTAAAGCAATAGCTAAAGGTCAATTTATAAGGATTAAAATAAATTGTATCAATGAGGGATTCTATTTGCAGGAAGCGATTATCTTAGAACATCATTTAAAAGAGAGAGGCTTCCCGAGAAAAATTATAATATAGAAAAATGCCAGAATGCAGGTATCCCATATGGATAGAAATGATCTAATCCAAGACAGGAGCAATGGAAAGCACTATGTGAAAGAAAGACGAACTGATAAAATACAGATTACCACACAATACTCCAGTATAGACAGATCTGCAACATCATATGCAGAAATATTCATATGCTCACTGCCAATGAAAACTTAAGACAAACTATACAAAAAGGTTGTACTTTTGTCTATCGTAAAGGTAGAACACTAGAGAACATACTCTCACCCAAAGTACCCAAAAAAACTTCCTGGCTGGAAACTAAGGGCACATATAAGTGTAGCTACCATAACTGTAAGGCATGTAAACATGTTAGAACAGGCAGTTTCTTTCAAGCCAATGTTACAGGCGAAATAATCGAGATTAAAACATGTGTTAACTGTAGAACATACAATGTGATTTATCTGATAACATGCCAAGTGTGTCATTTAGAATGCATGGGTAAAACAACCCGTGAGGCTAGGTTTAGGATCAGAGAGCACATCTCAAACATCTCCTCTACACATGAGACTAACTCACTCTCAAGAGAAAGATGTGAGGAAAGGGTTACACTCATAGCCAAACACTTCATTGATGTACACAACAAGAGTACACATGTCTGACTTGGAATATCATTGAACAAGTTACCAAAAACCCTAGGGGAGGTAACATAGAGGATATTCTGAGTAAGAGGGAGATATATTGGATATTTAGATTGAGAACTAGAATTCCCCAAGGTCTAAATAGCAAATTTGACCTAATTAATTATCGGGAATGAAATAGCATTCCCTGAAATTCTGTGATACCAACATCGAGCTTGCTTCTTATATCTATCTCTCCTGCAGTATCCATTATATCTCCCTCCCCTTTCTTTGATACAGAAACCCTCTTGTCAATAAAAGATAATCTCTAGACAACATTTTACACATTAGGTATCAACTTGTCATATACCATCATTGTGGATAACATATATGTTTTAAAATATGATTATGTACTGTGATCGCCACTTAGAGATTGATTCTATCTCAGTTTGGAACGTATTTGCTAATACATGTATTAATGTAATAATTATCACAGAGTTTCTTTATGTTACAATAATAACAAGTGTAGCTTTATTATTCTTTTTTAAAAATATTGGCACACTTGAATTCTATCATTATTTGCATTGTTTAAGTAATAGGTGCATTATTAGTCTTACGCATACTGAGCATTATGATTTAACATTGCTATGTTAGTCAGTGACATATATTTAATTTTTTTAATTGCTGAAGTGATTGACACATGAATCCAGATGCACATACTTGTTTTTAATAAGACTGGGTTATTTAAACTAGAGAGGAAGTAAAGAAGACAAGGTCTATTATTACTGCTCTAAGGAGCTGAAACGCGTTAGCCTAGTTCCTGTGCTATCTGTCTGATTTTATCAGTATGCTTTTGCTGTTTTTAAAGCTGTATTGATTTTACTTTGCTGAATCTGGGACTTCTTGCTCTTTTGTTTTGGATATGGATTTAACTTGAGGCTGAAGGGGTGTGCCTCCTCGTTGCCCAGGGGAGGTTGAGCTTTCAGTGAAGCTGAGTGGGTTTAATTGGGGTTGTGTGGTGGGCAAGCACCCTGGGTTTGATGGGCTTGATGATCAATATTATAGTTATTATGGTTATTTATAATATTTAAGGTTTTCTATGTTTTTAAATGTTTAATAAATGTTGTGCTGCAGCCTTTATAACCCATTCTAATGTGTCTGTGTTTTATTGTGAATAATTGACGTATATGGGTCAAGTCTTGTGTGTGAGTATGTGTCTGCGTGTGTCATCTTCTGAGGCATCTAATTATATAAAATGCATAAAGATGGATTACTGGGTGATAGTGGATTATACTTTTCTTTATAACTCATTAAGTTCATGGTTTAGACCTGAGCTTTTGTTTCATTTGCATTTAATGTTTCCATAATGGAAGCTGCTTCCCCTTTGAAACCCATATTATGCTATTTTGTCTCCACATATTCACTATTATAATCTAAATATTGTCATTAACCATGAATTTCATTTTGATTTTGCTGCTGTTTGGGTCAGAGACTGTGCTAATGATTGTATGCTTAATGGTATAGCTAGACATTTCACAGTAAGATAAAATCCCCTGGCATTCAGGAGTGTCTCAGGCCTTTTATTGGGGCTGATAATATGAGAATTATTAGACAGGTTGTATGTCTATTCGTCTTAATTAAATTTTATTGATTTGCCCTTTTGACTTTTAATTACTATCTCTTTATAACACTTACATCCGTATAGGAAGACTCATGCATTAATATTAAGATTGATAAGAACTGACTTAAGGTGAAACTATAATAAAAACAAGCTGTCAAGTTTTTATTTTTAAAGCAAAATAATGTTCTCATTAAACATTTTTAAAATATATTTTGCCAGTGTATAAATATTAAGAAATTATCATAATGGCAGAAGATGTGACAAAATTTAGAATATATCACATTCATATATATTTTTTTTTGGAATGAAAAGTCAACTTTTTCAAATTATTTCCAAAGTGCAATATAAAGTACAACACTCCAAGGAACAGCGTTTGAGTGTCAAAAAAATGTGAGAAAGTCAGTATTTCAAAAAAGTAAACATCGCTTTATTTCATATAGAAGATAAAAAAGTTAATGTAGGGCACAGCACACAGACTACACAGTTGACGCGTTTCATGCCTTTCTGGCATTTCATCAGAACTAACATAGAGGTAACAAACATGGAAACTTAACAGTTAAAGGGACTGTAAACACTTGATAAATAAAAACTTATACTGTTTAATTATCAGCTATTATTATAAAAAATAATCTTATGCAGAGAAAAAGCACAGTGGAGGCGTTAAAAACATTTATTTTATTGATTCACAAAATACCCTTTTCTGGCCGCCTATCTAAGAAACCTTTTTTTCCTACTCCTTCGTCATAGCCCCTGCATCCAACTGCCATTCGAACGTCCGTCTTCTCCTTTCCTCACAGCGCGCGTTCCCTCTTGACGTACGCATGCGCAGTGACATCCTTAGTTCTGCCTTATACAGAATTGCAATGCTTCGTCGTGCATTGCGATTCAGTGTGTCTGATAGAGCGGTGAGTCACTCCTACAGATGAACGAGCAACATGATTAACATTTCAATTACTATTCTTATATATTTTTGAAACGTTCACAATATGATGAAATATATTAAACAAAACAAATCATATTTGCCAAAATTATGATCAACTAAATATACACTTTTAATTTATGGGGCATTATTTGTGGTGCATTACAAACATTGAACTTACCCAAAAAAATATATTTTTTTTTAAATTGCTCGTTATAGTTTAGGGGGGGTTGGTAAATGATTCTCTTCGCAAGCGATGAGGAACTTGAATGTAACATAAGCAGTGAATTGCAATGCGCTTTGCATCGTAATCCACTGCTTATATTGTGAAGTAGACTTGTGGATTTGTGCAGGCCCAAGATTACACATAATGCACGCTCCGGGTATAGAGATGGGAGGAGGAAGTGTCTGTATGACGTAAGTGCCCTGCAGCGCTGACTTTGATATAGATTTTACTCAGGCTGCACGGGCGGACAGTGCGGTAAATAAGATCTAAAGAAAAAAAGTGAGTTTTATTCGCTTCCGCAGCGCTTACACTCTGCACAATATAATAATTATATTAAATTTCTACTTAAAAATTTATATGGTGGGTAAGAAATAAGAAAGTTTACAGTCCCTTTAAGGAATTGACCAAACAATCAAATTGCGTTGCATTATTTTTTCACACCAATGGTTAAAGGATAATTATACACATCCTCAACTTAACATAAACATAAGGCATAAAAATTGTAATACTTGGTTAAATTAAATGGCCGAAATTTTACCTCCAGACCTCTCAAGCGATGGTATTGTGCTCGTGCCCTTGAGGCCAAGCAGGAGCGTGGCCCAGTGCGCAAAATGGGTTTGCTCCTCAGGGTGTTTCTCATGCCAGCCTTCGTGCGCGTTTCCAAGGGACCCTTCGGCATAGACACTCTAAAGGTTCTATGCTGGGCATTATTATTCAGTGTAATTCACCAAATTAAATTAATTTGCTACATTATATGGTTCAAGGGGAGATGATATTAACTGTTGCTAAAAAGGACAATAGTTCATATTTAAATCACATAAACCTTGTTTTTGTATATAACTTTTATTGAAAAGGTTTTGTGATGTTAAATAATAAGCAACCATTTCTCTTACTTTTCATTATCAAATAAAGGCCCTTTCTTAAACATGATAATAACTTTTTTTGAGTGTTTTTTTTTAGATAAGGATTTGGGCTTTTCTAAAAGAGCTAAATGCCCTTTTAAGGGCAATGCAAAAGAGTTAAATGTCCTTTTAATGGCAATGCCCATACAAATGCCCTTTTCAGACAATGGGTAGCTTAGGTTTTTGTTAGAGTTAGGTTTTTTTATTTTGAGGGGTTAGTTGGGTGGTGGGTTTTACTGTTGGGGGGTCTTTGTATTTTTTTTACAGGTAAAATAGTTGATTTCTTTAAGGCAATGCCCTACAAAAGGCCCTTTTAAGGGCTATTAGTAGTTTATTGTAGGCTGGTGTTTTTTTTATTTTGGGGGGCATTTTTATTTTTATAGGGATATTAGATTAGGTGTAATTGTATTTATTTTGGATCATTTCGTTTGTTATTTTTTGTAATTTAGTGTTTGTTATTTTTTGTAATTTAGTATTTTTTATTTTTTGTCATATTAGAATTATTTTTTTATTTTTTAGTAGTGTTAGTTTTTTTTTAATGTGTAATTTAGTTCATTTAATTGGTAGTGTTTTTAACTTTAGTATAATAGTTATGTTAGGTTAATTGTTAGTTTAAACTTAGGGTTTTCTTTTTGTTTTTTTAAAATATTTTTATTGAGAAAACAGATGGGATACAATAAAAAAAGAAGGAAAACAACAGGGGGAGACAGGAACTAAAACATAGCAAAAGAATATTTGCATGGTCCAGTCCAGTGGGTAGGGCCACAGTCATTTACAATGTACCTGGAAACATAACATCAGCTAAGTCATAACAATTAAATATATAGCTGTTAGAAGCTGACCTCTTCATTTTCCATCCCCTCTATGCCTATCAATATATCTCATCTGTAGACTTATCTTCTAATAGAACTAACTAAACGTCAAGGAAAACTAAGTAAATAAATAATAATAAAAAGAAAGAAAAAAGAAGAAGAAAAAAAAGGGAAAAAAAGGAAGGAAAAAAAAAAAAAGGAAAAATGTATAAAAGGATTCCATATCAGCTTTAGGTTCGTATTCACATTCAGCCTTCTCCCGTATTTGACCTATTATACCTGCGGCAGTTCATTCCTTAATATGGCATTCATAACGTATTCTGTCGATCTTAAGGGATAGATAATTTTCTTCTGTGTATCTATTGTTTGGAAGCATATAAAAGTTTCCCATTTTTTGAAAAAATTATCGACTTCATTACTTTTATCTTGTTCTATCATACATTGTTCTAATGTCATTTGTTTAAAAATAAAATTGCTTACTTCTGCTATGGATGGTAATTTTTTTGAAATCCAAGTTCTCAAAAGCAGAAACCTGGTCACCCCAATAACCAGTTCAATAAATAATTTATTTTTAATTCTAAACTCTGCTTGGAATAGAAAAAAGACTATATCTCGGGAAACCAATATCTCTGTTTTTAATATCCTCGAAAGCAAGAAACTTATTTTATTCCAGTATTGTCTGACTAACGTGCAGTCCCAAAAATAGTGCACAATATCTGCCTCTTTATTGCCACATTTCACACATTTATCTTTAATTTGGCTGTTCCATCTTGACATAGCACAGGGTGTAAGATATATTTGGTTTAATAAAAAGATATGTGCCTCTCTAAAATTAGTGGAGGTAAAGATCTTGCTTATTCTATTAATACTGTTATGTATGTAATCTTCATTACACTCTCTAAGCCCCTTCAGATGCCATTTTTTGACTATTAGTTTTAAATTTAGACTGCCCTCATGTCACAGGGACTCATTATACCATTTTTTAATCGAGAAATCTCCCGCTTTACTTAAGTTAAGATTCACCATGAGTGGGGGCCAGTCCCAGTCCTTGTTTTGAAGATATAATAGCTTGTTAACTAGATTCCTTAATTGTAGATATGCAAAAAAAAATTGCTGGTTAAGTCAAATTCAATTCTTAACTCCTCAAATGCTTTAATCTGTGGTATTTCTGTATTAGGATGAATCATTTGGCCAATATATATCAGTCCCTTTCTTTTCCACCTGTGGAAAACTGCAGATTTTAACGCTTCAGGAAAAAGGGGATATCCAGTTATTGTTAAATAATTAGATATTGTATAATTGACTTTTAATTTTTTACAATACTGATGCCATGCTTTTATAATAACCATAACTGAGCTAATCTTTTTGATCTTCTTTGGTATGTCTGGTCCTTGAGTATGCAGTAAGGCCTTTAAAGAGTTAGGTTTCACTATTTCCTCTTCTAGTGGTTTTGCTGTATAATATTCCTTATCTAGGAGCCATTCAGCTGCGATTTTAACAAGACATGCTAAATTATATTTTCCTATATCTGGGAGTGCAAATCCTCCAAATTCTTTTAAGAAAGAGAGTATTTTAAGAGAATTTTTTTTCTTTTCTTACCCCACAAAAAATCGGTTATATTTTTATTGAATGCTTTAATATCTGTGGTCTTAATTAATAGCGGTAGATTCTGCATTTTTGGGAAAATAATAATTTTAATTAAACCAATCTTGCCTGACAAGGCCAATGGTATATGTTTCCATACATTTAACTGATCAAAAAATTTCTGTAGTATTGGTTTGACATTCAGATCATACCAGAACTTAGGGTTCTTATTAAGATTGATTCCTAGATATGTAATCTGATCTACTACTTTATATGGGTTTAGGATATTAGATCCCTTTTGTTTATTTAGCCATAGGAGCTCAGTTTTGTTAGCATTAACTTTATAGCACGAGAAGGAGCTATATAGTTCTATTATCTCCATTAATTGCAGGATATTCTGTTTACTATTTCTTAAGAATATCAAAACATCGTCTGCATATAACAACATTTTCTCCTCTATATTATTACATACAATCCCTTGCATCTCTTGACGAATTTTAATGGCTAATGATTCAATAGACAAATTAAACAAAAAGGGCGACAAGGGACAGCCTTGTCTTGTACCTCTTTTCAGAGCAATTTCTGCAGATTCCACTCCGTTCACTGAAATTACAGATATCAGATCATTGTATATTGCTTTTATATAATTTAAAAATGAGCCCGAGAAGCCAAACTTAGACAATGATGTGAAAAGATGGTCCCATTGTACCGCATCGAAAGCTTTTTCTGCGTCGATTGTTCATAAACCCTACCTGATTAGTATGTATGATATTACCAAATTTTTTTTTTAATCTTTCCGCGATTATTATTGCTAGAATCTTATAGTCCACGTTTAGTAGGGAGATAGGTCTGTAAGCATCTGGCTTCTCGGGGTCCCTTCCTTTTTTATATATCAAAATTGTGATTGCTTTGGTAAAACTCTTTGACATTATAGCATTCTCTGAATATTATATAGTTTTGTCAAGTATGGTGCAATTTCTTTTTTTAATATTTTATAAAACTCAGCTGGTAGATGATCCAGCCCGGGTGCTTTGTTTAATTTAATCTTATTGATTGTTGTTTCTACTTCTTCTACCGTGATTGGCTTGTTAATTGTATTGGCTTCTTCCAATGTTATTTTAGGAATAGTTATTGAATCCCAGAACCGCTTCTTATTAGACCTATCTAACTTACATGCACCATACAAATTACTATATATTTGATGAAAGATCTCATTTATTTCTATCGGGTCATATGTATGTGTATCCCCTATTTTTATTGCAGATATTATATTAGTTTTTTTTTCAGATTTAACTAATTTCGCTAGCAGGCTACCTGTTTTATTCCCAAATTTCATAAACTTTGCTTTAATTTTGAGATCTTCTCTAATAGTTTCTTGTGTATAAAATATGTCTCTTTCTTGTTTTGCCTGAATATAACTAGACCAGTTATTCTTTGTAGCACTTAGTAGATATCTGTTATATGTATTTATTACTTGATTCGTTAATTGTTCCTCCCTTCTCTTTCTTTTCTTTTTAAATGTTGCCATAAAGCATATTATTTCTCCCCTTAACACAGTTTTAGCTGTTTCCCATAGTATTTCTACCCTGTCTACATACTCTCTATTCAAATTTAGAAAAATATTAAATTTTTCTCTCAGCATAGTTACAAAAGTTGCATTTTTCAGCATGTATTTCGGGAAATGAAAAACATTTCTTTTAGGGCCTCTTATTGATACTTCCTCCAGAGTAAGTTCTAAAGTAATAGGAGCATGGTCAGATACTACCACGTCTTTTATATCTGCCTTTGGATCGGCCAACAACAGGGGCTCAGCTATTAAAAAGAAATCAATCCTAGAGAGTGATTCTAGTGATTTCGATAGGCACGTGAATCTTTTAAGGTCTGGGTGTTGAAGTCTCCAAATATCATGGCCTTTCAATGTTTTTTTAAATGTGTGTAGGATTCTCATTTCCTTTGATATTCTTTGATCCTTTTTCCTACCTTTCATGCTTTTCCTATCTAATGGGAATCTAGGTGTTAAATTAAAATCACCAGCGATTATTAAATTTATTTCAGAATACTTCAACAATAACACCTGCAGTTTATTTCAGAATTCTAGGTCCAGATTGCTTGGGCCATAAACATTACACAGTGTATAAATCTTCTTTTTTATTTCTATTTTAATAATAATAATAATATAGCGTGCATTGTCATCTATTTTGACTTCCAGAATTTTATATTCTACATTCTTACCAAATAATATAGCTACGCCCTTTTTCCTTTCTGAGCATGGGGTGGCAACTACTTCTTTTACCCAGTTAACTTTTAATTTAACTAATTCTGTTGCCGACAGTCAGACTTCCTGTAGAAAAGCAATATCAATACTTAATTTTTTAAGGTGCTTTAAGATTGTCTTTCTTTTAATTGGGGACACAATACCACCGACATTCCAAGAGGTGAAATCCAGTGAGTTCCTTATACCCCGTGTCATAGTATTATTCTATACAGACTACCAACCACCATCGTTTTCCTTAACTACTAGAAATATCCTAAGTCTTTCATACTGGAGAAGGCTGATATAAAAAAAAAAGAAAACACACAAAGATTAAAATTTTAACACTGTCCATGAATAGGTCATGCATCCTGACAAACTTTGACAAAATATTGTTTAGCTTCTTCACTATTCTGAAAGGACTTGAAGCCATCCTTACCCCCTACTTTCAAAATAGCAGGATAGACTACAAAGGCCTGGAGCCCTTTTTGAATAAATTGCGAACATAACTGCAACATTGTTTTTCTTTTATTAGAGGTTTCCAGGGAAAAGTCTTGAAAGATAAGGACTTTTCTGTCTTCCAGCAAAAGTGGTTCTGAGAGTTTTTTAAAATATTTTAAGATTTCTACTTTGTCCTTATAGTTCAAGAATTTTACTATCACCGGCCTAGTGCGAGGTCTATTAATGGAGTCTTCACCCAAGTATTGCTTGCTTAGGCCCAGTCTGTGTACTCGCTCAACTATAATTTCTGATCCTTCCCTATGTATACCTAATTTCCTCTGTATCTCTTTAGTAATAAGTACTTCTAAGTCTTTATTTACATATTTTTCAGGTATACCTATAATTCTTAGATTATTTCTTCTTGATCTGTCTTCTGCAGCATCCGCTCTATCTTGTAGTTTTACAATTTGTCCAGTTAGTTCTTCAATCATATTACTTTTAATAGCCAACTGGTCCTCTAAATTAGAGATTCTATTTTCTGTTTCTCCTATTCTCGCATTAAATTGTTTTAACTCATTCGATACTGCTGACATCTCTAATCTAAGATTATCAAACTGTGGCATCAATAAAGCAGGAATTTGAGTTATTAACATTTGTGTGTCTATATTTACATGTGGCGTGTTCAAGCTATCTAAATTCTCTTGTGTGGACTCAGTTATATTTTTATTCTTGTTTCTTTCCCTAGTTTTAGCTGCCATTACAACTGGAGACTTGTCTTTTGAATTTTGAATACATTTATCCATTGAGGGTCACTTTTCCCTTTTACCAGGAAGGGATAGGACAAACAACAACAAAAAAAAAAGGGTGTAAAAACGGAATATAATGTGAAAAATAGTTATGGAGGGTAGGAACCCCTCAATCGTGTGTGAGTCTGGATGTTCGGACACTGGGCCAAACTCTACATATAAAATAATAATGGGGTGAATGCTAGTGTGAAGTGTGTAAAATACCAGTGAAATAAAAAGAATGGAAAAAAACTGTGCCAAAAATGTGACAAGTGTCTACAATCGACTGTGAATGTATAGTGTAGAGTGTACGTGTAAAAAATAAAATTATGTGAAAAAAAAAAAAAAACGCCTACTAGGCCGGGTATATCAGTCAGATATTTGGTACAGTCTGGATATAAAATATCACATACCCAGAAGAATATAACTTTAAGTGTTGGGCAATATACAGTTTTCTGATCTACAAATCTATTTTTGATTCTAAAATATCCTGCACGGGTATTTTTTGGCATAAATTAGTGTAGGCTGTAAATTAGCCTATTTGTATCTATGATTTTACCTCTTGTTTACTACTTTTGGGAAAAGTTTTTATCACTGAAAAAGAGATGTTCTATAAATATAGTAATTCTATTTGTACTTATTGCTCAAATACATTCAGTAACCATCTTCTATATATATTCTTCAATAGCTACAGTATGGTACTATAGGTCTTATTCAATACAAGACAGTCAATCTTGGATTAATTGTGACAGAGTTCAATTAACTTTACACTCTTTTGCTTTAACAGCGTAGTCTATCAAACTTTCCAGGTACCAGCTTGAACCTAGTGACAAATGCTTCACTGGGTTCTTTACACTCTGCACACAACACAGTCCTCTTGTGCACTGCTCCCAGACTTACACACTAGGCACCCTACATATTCTTCCTGCTAATATGAGAAGAAATGTTTTTATCAAGTAGCGTACTCCAGAGCTTATTCAGTAACAGCTCGATTGATTCTGGATTAATTATGACAGAGTTCTTTATCAGAATAAACTATCAGACTATCCAAGTACCAGATTGAACCTGGTGCCTGTTTCTTCACTGGGTTCTTTACGCACCACACACGGCACAGTCCTCTTGCATGCTAACCCCAGACTTGCACACTAGGCACCCTAGATATTCTTCTTATTAATATGTTGAGACTTTTTGTTGAGTATAATACTCCAGATCTTTTTCAATACAGATTAAACACTCCTGGATTAGTTGTAACAAAGTTTTTTGTCAGAGTAAACTGTCAGTCTTTTCTAGGTACCAGCTTGGACCTAGTGCCAGTTTCTTCACTGGGTACTTCACACACCATACACAGCACAGTCCTCTTGCGCACTTATCCCAGGCTTACAGACTAGGCACTCTATATATTCTTCATATTGCAATATTAGGACTTTGTATGCGCTTGACTCCCCTCTAGCTCAGGCTCCACTTTGTACCTGCAGGGTTGCTCTTTTAAACATATTTCAAGTCTGCGGCAGGTTTAATGGAATCGTGTGTGTAAGTGTGGGGCCTACTAGCTTCTGTTTGTGTGTAACAGTTTTTCTTCACTGGGCAAAGAATATATAACACCTGCCTAGAACCTGCTGGGCTTCAGGGTCCTGGGTCAAGGACTCTCTTTATAATATCACACTGTTATAATCCTTCACAGCAACTGCCCCCATGACATTGCATAGACCAAGTATCATAGTCCGTCTAAATTGTTTGTTTGTTTTTTTCCAAACAGGGGTGACACAAGTTAGGCAAATCAAACAGTTGATTATCCCAGTCCTTGATATTATCTCAGTTTGTTTTTTTACCAGGTATCAATCAGCATCTTTCCTGCACCCAGACTAGTGTAACTGCACACATACTTCTCACATCATTATAGCCAGAAAAAAAATTCCCTCACACCAGCCTGTACAACACATAACCATCTGCTACATAAGTACTTATCTTGAAGGATGGCTTTTCTCTGATAAATCGTCAGCCTTGAGAGACCTTGACCATATCCATAAACAGTGTTGTTCCTGCGAGAGAGCTTACAAGCTAAGGGGGATTTTCAGCGGAGTGTCTTTGGAACCTCTGCGTCACGTACCCTCTGAGCGTAGCCTACTATGGCTTCACGATAGCCGGTGAAACACGCTCCCTGCCTGGTACTCTTTGCTTGGCTCTTTTCTGGGCCTAGAGCCTGTGACTGGCAGTTGGAGTAATCTCGGAGCAAACGCTGTCTTCGCGCCTTTCCGACGTCACCGCCCACCGGAAAATAAAACTTACGCCTAGATTTAGAGTTCTGCGTTAGCCGTCCAAACCAGCATTAGGGGGTCCTAACGCTGGTTTTTACCGCCTGCTGGTATTTAGAGTCACTCATGAAAGGGTCTAACGCTCACTTTCCAGCCGCAACTTTTCCATACCGCAGATCCCCCTACGCCAATTGCGTATCCTATTTTTTCAATGGGATCTTTATAACGCCGGTATTTAGAGTCTTGGATGAAGTGAGCGTTAGAAATCTAACGACAAGACTCCAGCCGCAGAGAAAAGCCAGGAGTTAAGAGCTTTATGGGCTAACGCCGGTTCATAAAGCTCTTAACTACTGTGCTCTAAAGTACACTAACACCCATAAACTACCTATGTACCCATAAACCGAGGCCCCCCCACATCGCCGCCACTCTATTAAATTTTTTTAACCCCTAATCTGCCGACCGCACACCGCCGCCACCTACATTATCCCTATATACCCCTAATCTGCTGCCCCTAACATCGCCAACCCCTACATAATATTTATTACCCCCTAATCTGCCCCCCCAATGTCACCGCTACCTACCTACAATTATTAACCCCTAATCTGCCGACCAGACCTCACCGCTACTATAATAAAGTTATTAACCCCTAATCCGCCTCACTCCCGCCTCAAAAACCCTATAATAAATAGTATTAACCCCTAATCTGCCCTCCCTAACATCGCCGACACCTAACTTCAAGTATTAACCCTTAATCTGTCGACCGGACCTCTCCGCTACTCTAATAAATGTATTAACCCCTAAAGCTAAGTCTAACCCTAACCCTAACACCCCCCCTAAGTTAAATATAATTTAAATCTAACAAAATAAAATAAATATTATTAAATAAATTATTCCTATTTAAAGCTAAATACTTACCTGTAAAATAAACCCTAATATAGCTACAATATAAATAATAATTATATTGTAGCTATTTTAGGATTAATATATATTTTACAGGCAACTTTGTATTTATTTTAACCAGGTACACTAGCTATTAAATAGTTAATAACTATTTAATAGTTACCTAGTTAAAATAATTACAAAATTACCTGTAAAATAAATCCTAACCTAAGTTACAATTAAACCTAACACTACACTATCAATAAATAAATTAAATAAACTATCTACAATTATCTACAATTAAATCAACTAAACTAAATTACAAAAAAAACAAACACTAAATTACAAAAAATAAAAAAAGATTACAATAATTTTAAACTAATTACACCTACTCTAAGACCCCTAAAAAATAATAAAGCCCCCCAAAATAAAAAAATGCCCTACCCTATTCTAAAATAAAAATTGTAAAGCTCTTTTACCTTACCAGCCCTTAAAAGGGGCTTTTGCGGGGCATGTCCCAAAGTAAACAGCTCTTTTGCCTGTAACCCCCTTAAATAAACCTAACACTAAGCCCCTGAAGATCTTCCTACCTTGTCTTCACCACGCCGGGTATCACCGATCCGTCCAGAAGAGGGTCCAAAGTCTTCATCCTATCCGGCAAGAAGAGCTCCTCCAGAGGGTCCAAAGTCTTCATCCTATCCGGGCAGAAGAGGACATCCGGACCGGCAGACATCTTCATCCAGACGGCATCTTCTATCTTCTTCCATCCGGCGTGGAGCGGGACCATCTTCAAGCAGCCCACACGGAGCCATCCTTCTTCACCGACGGACTAACGACGAATGAAGGTTCCTTTAAGGGACGTCATCCAAGATGGCGACCCTCGAATTCCGATTGGCTGATAGGATTCTATCAGCCAATTGGAATTAAGGTAGGAAAAATCTGATTGGCTGATTGAATCAGCCAATCAGATTGAGCTTGCATTCTATTGGCTGATCGGAACAGCCAATAGAATGCAAGCTCAATCTGATTAGCTGATTGGATCAGCCAATCGGATTGAACTTGAATCTGATTGGCTGATTCAATCAGCCAATCAGATTTTTCCTACCTTAATACCGATTGGCTGATAGAATCCTATCAGCCAATCGGAATTTGAGGGATGCCATCTTGGATGACGTCCCTTAAAGGAACCTTCATTCGTCGTTAGTTCGTCGGTGAAGAAGGATGGCTCCGCATCGGCTGCTTGAAGATGGTCCTGCTCCGCACCGGATGGAAGAAGATAGAAGATGCCGCCTGGATGAAGATGTCTGCCGGTTCGGATGTCCTCTTCTGCCCGGATAGGATGAAGACTTTGGACCCTCTGGAGGAGCTCTTCTTGCCGGATAGGATGAAGACTTTGGACCCTCTTCTGGACGGATCGGTGATACCCGGCATGGTGAAGACAAGGTAGGGAGATCTTCAGGGGCTTAGTGTTAGGTTTATTTAAGGGGGTTTTGGTTATATTAGGGGTATGTGGGTGGTGGGTTGTAATGTTGGGGGGGGTATTGTATGTTTTTTTTTACAGGCAAAAGAGCTGTTTACTTTGGGGCATGCCCCGCAAAAGGCCCTTTTAAGGGCTTGTAAGGTAAAAGAGCTTTACAATTTATATTTTAGAATAGGGTAGGGCATTTTGTTATTTTTTTAGGGGGCTTAGAGTAGGTGTAATTAGTTTAAAATTCTTGTAATCTTTTTTATTTTTTGTAATTTAGTGTTTGTTTTTTTTGTAATTTAGTGTTTGTTTGTTTTTGTAATTTAGTTTAGTTGATATAATTGTAGATAATTGTAGGTAGTTTATTAAATTTATTTATTGATAGTGTAGTGTTAGATTTAATTGTAACTTAGGTTAGGATTTATTTTACAGGTAATTTTGTAATTATTTTAACTAGGTAACTATTAAATAGTTATTAACTATTTAATAGCTATTGTACCTGGTTAAAATAAATACAAAGTTGCCTGTAAAATAAATATTAATCCTAAAATAGCTACAATATAATTATTATTTATATTGTAGCTATATTAGGGTTTATTTTACAGGTAAGTATTTAGCTTTAAATAGGAATAATTTATTTAATAAGATTTATTTTATTTTGTTAGATTTAAATTATATTTAATTTAGGGGGGTGTTAGGGTTAGGGTTAGACTTAGCTTTAGGGGTTAATACATTTATTAGAGTAGCGGCGAGGTCCGGTCGGCAGATTAGGGGTTAATACTTGAAGTTAGGTGTCGGCAATGTTAGGGAGGGCAGATTAGGGGTTAATACTATTTATTATAGGGTTTTTGAGGTGGGAGTGAGGCGGTTTAGGGATTATTATAGTAGCGGTGAGGTTCGGTCGGCAGATTAGGGGTTAATAATTGTAGGTAGGTGGCGGCGACGTTGGGGGCGGCAGATTAGAGGTTAATAAATATAATATAGGGGTCGGCGGTGTTAGGGGCATTAGAGTAGGGGTACATAGGGATACCGTAGGTTGCGGCGGTGTACGGAGCTGCAGATTAGGGGTTAATAATAAAATGCAGGGGTCAGCGATAGCGGGGGCGGCAGATTAGGGGTTAATAAGTGTAAGGTTAGGGGTGTTTTGACTCGGGGTACATGTTAGGGTGTTAGGTGCAGACTTAGGAAGTGTTTCCCCATAGGAAACAATGGGGCTGCGTTAAGAGCTGAACGCTGCTTTTTTGCAGGTGTTAGATTTTTTTTCAGCTCAAACTGCCCCATTGTTTCCTATGGGGGAATCGTGCACGAGCACGTTTTTGAAGCTGGCCGCGTCCGTAAGCACCGCTGGTATTTAGAGTTGCAGTGGCGGTAAATTATGCTCTACGCTCCCTTTTTGGAGCCTAACGCAGCCCTTCAGAGAACTCTAAATACCAGCGGTATTTAAAAGTTGCGGGGGAAAAAATACACGCGTAGCTAACGCACCCCTTTGGCCGCAGAACTCTAAATCTAGCCGTTAGGTTTTTTAATTTCAAGATATTAATAGGAATATTGTAATTCTAATTTAAAGTTAGGGGGTTGTTAGGTTTAGGGGTTAATAGTTTAATTTAGTTGTTTGTTATGTGGGGGGCTGGTGGTTTAGAGGTTAATAGGTTTATTTAGTGGTGGTGATGTGGGAAGCCAGAGGTTTAGGGGTTGATAACTTTATTTAGTGGCAATGATGCAGGAGAGCGGTGGAATAGGGGTTAATAGGTAGTTTATGGGTGTTAGTGTACATTGTAACACTTTAGTTATGAGTTTTGTGAAACATTTTTGTTGCACAAAACTCATGATTACTGGTGTCAGATGACGGAACGAATCGTGTCGGTATAGGCTGTAAAGCAAGCATTTTAGCCTCACCACACAACCTGTAATACCGGCGCTATGGAAATCCCATGCAAAAACGTAATTTTTTTGAGTGCGGGATTGATGTTGCGTTACAGGCTAAAATGCTTGCGGTATAGCTATACCGACAAGACTCATAATGGCTGCGTTACAGTTTTTATGCTGAAATGGACATTTTTTCAGCGTTAAAACCGTAACGCAAAACTCGTAATCTAGGTAAAAGTTAATACCACCTTTATTGAATCTTTTGGTTTTTTTACCATCCTTCAATAAGGAGTCCCTATCCAAATGTGAGACTTTGATTGACATGTCATTAAGTGCCACTTCTGCAGTGTTTATGTAACTACCTGTTTGCTGTTTCTGCAATATAAAGTAATCATCTATTAAAAAGAACAGTAAACTGTAAATACTTCCCTTTAATATTTCACAAAGACTTATTATACCAGCTACATAATATTAAATGTATTATAAAAATTTTCTATATATTCAGAGTGTCAAGGTATTTGAAATATTATTAAATAATATATAGAAGTATATTTATCTTTATTTAATAAAGCTGTGGATGTGCACATGGTCTGTAAAACAAAGGATTATTTCTAAAAGATCTCCCCCACTTCTTCAATGACACAGGAAACTAATTAAAAAAAAAAAAACATTCTTTGAAAGAGAAATTCCTAGCTTAATTGGGAACAATAAAACATTTGCTTCTTAATTAGAAAGTACAAATTTCATAGCCCTCTGTACCCCATGTGGTGTATGGAGTCGAGACGTCTGAAATAACCCCCTTGGAACTGACCAAAATCATAGGGAAACAACTTTTATGCACGTAGGTGTCAGTTATTTCTAAACATCAAATACACATCTGCACTGATTAGCTAAACAGAAAATATGTTGTATTAAGACTTTTACAACTACTCGTGGATTGACCCCATGTGGGGCAGTAAAGGCCTTGGAAAACAAAAGACAGATGCTGAGGTGTGACTCTGGAAGTTCACGTAAGCAGACAGCAAATAAACATTTTTTTTTTTTTTCTGTTTAAATACATGCTCCAGAATGTATTAAATATAGAAATTACATGGGTATTTGCTAAACTTGGGAGGTAACTGTTTTAGTCAGTCAAAAATGTGTAATAACCTCTGTTTTGTTTATATTTTTCAGACATATAATCTCAGATCTACATAGAAATGAATGTGCATATATATATATATATATATATATATATATGTTTTGGAAAGAAATAATTAATGACACTTATTACTTTATTTCAGATGGAATGCCTGCATGAAATGAAATGTCATATCATATGAATGTGCAATAAATGTTTATAAAGTTTCAAATACATCTTTTAAAATATAGTGAGATGAAGATATGGAAGTTACTTTGATGTGATATGACTATGAGATATAAATTTTCTGTTAGGCTAAATTAAATATAAATTATTTTAATATAATGCTAGATGTATTTGATGTTTCATATCAAAACGATCAGGAAATTAATCTGACGCTGCTCCATCTATGATTGATGTTGAGAGAGATTAATACAAGAAATTATGGCAGTTATTACATAGTTTAAAGAAATATTTCACTGTCTAAAAATGTTTTAGAAATGTTAAGGATGAATTTGTTTTATGCTATCTGCTACCACCGAAGGGCCGATACCGGTATAGCAGTTGAGATTTGACTGCTTAAAGGATGCGTTTCCGTGGTGACCAAGGGCCAATCCAAATAGACATCCCACCTAACCAATGGGATGGTCAGATCTCGTAGGGCCACTCCCATGGTTTCATCAATGAATGAAAAAGTTATTTAAGTGAATGCATGAAAAAGAATTGGGACAGATTTTGCTGACTTGAATGATACACTGCTGGGCGTCCAAAATACATTCATTCTAAACAAGCTGATCTACCTTTTTCTCAGTGATTGCAAAAATGTACTTATATATTTTCTGAGATGAAACAAGGAATCCTTGGTAACTGAACTATCTATTTTGGTAACGTATATATATATATAAAAAGAAAGAGGGTTGCAATTAATATTTTAACACAGATATATGCATAATAGCTGTAGTTTATATTCAGTCTGAATATTGTTAAATACATATCCTTGATGCTAAATTGTTTTATCTATACAACTGTAGAGTTATAACTCAGAATTGGGTCTTTACATAAATAATACATACAATTTCTGATGTTTTTAATAGAAGTGTATATTGTACTATTGCTTAAATTAGCACTGTAAATCATATTGCTGAATGTTTGTAACTGCTATTTTAGGTCTCATTGTAATATTTTAAATGCAGCTCTGAATGAAAGATTGGTTTAAAGTAAATTGGCATGAGCTTTGCATAGCATATTTTAAATAATTTTTGTTTTAACGCATATAATATTGACTCATATTCTAATCATTACAAATATTTACGTATCAACATGTTCATAGTTATTTACTAATAATAAAGAATTCAGATATTTAGATTAATTTTATTGTCTTAGCAAATGTATGTTTGATTGCAGGTTTAGTTTAAAGGAAGATTGTTAAATATATTCCCTGCCATATACTTACACATTGTTTAGAGAATACTGCTAAGATTTTCATAAATATACTGACATATTGTATGGAGGCACTTGCGTAAGATATTATAAATAATTATCATATTGATATAGTATATTTTTGGTAAATAGAAATTATTATAGAAGAGAGAAGAAATTTCATATTTCGAATTGATATTTTTGAAATATAGAAGTTTTTTTTTTTGTTTTTTTTTTGAAAATTGAAATATTGATTTCTGTGTTCAAGATTAATATTAATATTTTGAAATAGTATTAAAAATTAATTTTTGAAAAATTGATAAAAATATTAATTTTTCATATTAAAAAAAAATTGATCAAAAAAAATATAAATTTTTCATATTTCAAAATTCATAAAAATATAAATTCTTCATATTTCAAGATTCATAAAAATAGAAATTTTTCATATTTCAAAATTCATAAAAATATTAATTTTTCATATTTCGAAATTAATCAAAAATATTATTTTTTCATATTTCAAAATTCATAAAAATATTAATTTTGTCATATTTCAAAATTGATATTGATATTTTGAAGATATAATTTTTATATTTTTCTCTCTCTCTTATTGGTCAAAATTGTATTAGCGTTTTATCTTATTAAGTACAACCCTAAAATAACGATGTCTTCAGCAAAAAGTAATGCTAGCGTTTCTGTGCAAGATGAAATTGTGTCCTCCCCAATGTCCTCCGTCAATGAAGTGATTCAGAAAAAAGCGCTCAAATTAGACGCCATGAATCACATCATGACTAGACTTGATATTGGGGACGATGTCTCCAGGTATATTAATGAGTGTAAAGATAAGGCCAAAGATTTAGTTAAAGATATGTGGTTTGAAGATGGGGAATTATACCAAATGTTACTGCAACTTAATAGATGCATGGAACTTAGGGGGCGTGATTAATTAATTTTCGAAACTTGGCCGATCCTAATGTATTTGAGCTGTGAAATGTCTAACCAAATGGCAGGACAGAACAGACAATTAGGGCGGCTAAGGGATGAAAATAATTCATTACGAGAATTTCAAGATGCCTTTATTCAGACAAAGACAGAGGTTTTCCATATTAGCCAAAAGGCTTCTGATTTAGATAAATATAATCAGGAACTAATGGCTGATTTTAAAACTTTCGAAGAAGAATATCAAAAGTGCCAAAATGAAAATAAAACTTTAAGAGCTAGATATCATGAGACTGAAAAAGCATACGAGCATGCAATAAATAAATTACAGAGACAAATTAGCAGCTATAAGGACTGCGACAGAAATGATAGTCAAGATCCCAGGCGGGAGGATAGACAAAGATACCCAAACTATAGCCCTAATTCAGGCCCAGAGATAACTTTTTCCCCTAGACAACTACATAACTCTGGGGGACCAGAAAATTATTACGCTTCAAATGAAAGGCACTCTAGCTCAAACAATAAGTCCCCAGTAAGGTCCAGTGATATACCAAATAAAGTGTATGACACCCCCACAATAATTAAATTCCTAAAGAATACAGTACGCCCATTTTCTAAAGGGGGGGCCACTTCCATAATTGACCACTTAGAGGCCTTTGAAAACGCATTATCTATAATGAGTGTTACAAGTGAGCAATTAAAAATTGAATTTCTACCCTGGGTATTTGAAAGTAAGCATCACAAATTCTTTGCTTCACTAAAGGATATGAATATTCGTTCCTGGAGTGAAACAAAACGACAATGCAGAAAAGAATTCGGACAACATCGCACTAAAACGGCAGCGAGAATAGCTGTATATGGTTTAAAATGTAGTGCGAATCAAAGTCCAATCGAGTTCCTTTCTGTATTGAAGAATGCGTACAGCATGGCTGAAGATGATCCCATATTTGAAGGTTCAGAGTTTGTGAATATATTTTTTGAAGCACTACCCACACCCATCAAAATCAACTTAGCTAGAGATTTTGAGGAGAACTGTTCATTGGAATGGCTTATCAAAGAGAGTACGAAGTTATACTCTATTCAGCAGTCCAGTGAACAAGGGGAGAAAAGGGAGAAAAAGCCCAATCCTAAAATAGTGGCCGAAACTAGGGTGTCATCTGAACCCCTAAATTTGGAGTCTAAAAAGAAAACCTATGCAGAAGTGGCCAGAGAAAACGGGCCACCTCCACAGAGGTTTAACTCTACCCCTCCCCCAACACGGGATGAGATGCTGAGAGACTATAGCCAAAGCGGGGGACATACTCAGGCGAATAATTACGCCCAAAGAGAATACCCACAGAATAATGGGTACCCCCGCAAAGGTAGATACAATAGACGGCGAAGGTATTCTCAGGATAACCAGACACCCCAGGTATATAATGCTCCCCAAAGTACTAATGCTGAACAAGCTGAACCCCAGGGGCAACCACGCCAGAACAGAAATAGCGGCCCTGATTCTGAGGGTACCCAATGGTCCAGGAATCATTACAATCGGGCACCAGGAGATAGACCCAGGGGTAGATGTAACTTGTACAATCAGGTAGATATGCTGTTTACCCAGTTAAATCGGTTGAGCGAACAAATCGCTAATATGAGTCAAAAATCTACGGCTCAGCAACCGAACAATACTTTTTTAGGGGTACAGCCAGTGGTCAGCAGTGGACCACAGGCACAGTCATAAATACTGCAGCATCACCTGAGGGGGAGGGGAGAGATATACAAAATGTAATAATAAATATCAATGATACTAATCATGTTCTCTCCCCACAGACCGAAAACGGACAATTTTGCTGTGATGACAGGCAACCTCATCTGGGAAAAACTAACAAATCTCTTCCTTTGCAGCACTCTCTTAACCTTATTTCCACAGATGCAGTACAAAAGAATCCAGCCGACCCTGTCATAAAGGAAACAGGTAGGTATGAAGCTTCCTCTGCACAGGAAAACGTGGCGAATTCAGGTAACACGTGGCGAAGCCACAGATGTGTGAGAATGCCAATTTTATGTGTGAAATGGTAGAAAATGCAGGAAGATATAATGTATTAGTTGAGCTGCAAGATTCAGTCTCCAACCCTATCATGGGATTAGTCGACACTGGATCTCAGGCAACTATTTTATCCCACAGGTACTACACACAGCTAAATGAGCTAACACTCCACAAACCTAAAATAAAAGAATTTGACGGTTCTCTAATAGGAGTTGGTTGTGATTCTCTAAAAGTCTACGGTACGGCCTGGTTAAAATTTAAATTGGGGAACAGGGTCATAAGACACCCTGTCATTATAGTGGATCTGCCAACTGATCGTTTAATTATTGGTAGTGATCTCCTGAAGCGATTAAGCACCATAATTGATTGCATAAATAATGTAATTTGGTCACAAGTTAAAAGGCCTATAAATTATGAAAAATCTGGTATATATCGCACCCGACATAGCTGTCACGTGGTGGAAGAGAAACCAGACGCTGTGGAGATTCATTTCAGAAATAACTCTGTACCTGAAATCACTATTCTACAAATAGATGATCAGACTCCTTTTAGTGGCTCTGATGATAATACTTTTAAAATTTCGCCTGGAAAGATAGCGAATATTTCCCTAGATGGCGATGTATTAACCATATCACTCCACAAGGGGGATCATAAAATCCCTAAGGGGGAAGGCCACGCTCAATACCTCACAGGGATTGAGAGAGTTAAAGAGGATCTATTTATCCCTATACAAGTACATGACCTTGGTAAAACCAAGTATGCTAAAATAAACTTAAAACAGGAAGCTAGCTATATAAGTGAAGGTTTATTAGCGCAAATAGCTGAACCTAAAGTGATTAAATATCTTTCTCCCCAAGACCACTGTGTCAACGGCCTGGATGACAGGTCTGAAAGCTATAACATCACAGCTAAGTGCTTATTATCTATCTCTATTGGCAATAAGTCAGTGAAGCACCTGTTTTTAGTTTTAAATACTCCCCATAATTAAATATACATTGGCAATGATATCTTACATAGATATGCCATACAAATAGATTTGATTAACTCTTGCCTATGGAGCAGGTTAAAGGGGGACCCTGAAGAATTTCAGAATAAAAATGCAGCCCTGAAATCAAACCAGCAATTGCCATATGCTGTGAATATGCAGGTATCTAGCGATGTTATAATTCCTGCTGGGGCTGATAAATTTCTTTTACCCTTACAGGTAAAGAGAGGTCATAAATTAAAAACTTCTGAAACACTGATTTGCCTCTCCCATAGAATACAAAATCTGGGTGTCACAGTAACCTACACTCCTATGGTGAATATTGGAACTGTTCCAATAAATATTATTGTGCACAACATGACCCCACAGGATATAACATTATCCAAGGGAACTACCATAGGATATGCACTGGAATCAGGTTATTACACTTTTGGATTCCAGAATAATGTAATTGGGCTAAAACCTGAAGGATACTTAACTGAAGAACAATTAATAGAACAATCCTTTGCATCTATGCCAGAGGGTCTATTTAATGTTCAGTCTATTTATCCCTTCAGCTCAGAGGAAGGCATCTGTAAAATTGAAGAAGCCTCTCTAGTGTTTGATCAGCCAATCAAACAGCAAGATTACCCCAATACCCAGAGTCATGGGAGCAATGTAAATTATAATCAAGGGGATCTCACCTCTAGGTTGGAAGAAGCCTATGAAATAGGACAGCCTGAAATCTTTCCAGGATTTCAGCAAATAGTCGAAGAGCAAATATCCTTAGCTAATGGCTGTTCCAGCGATGATGAACGCCAACAGCTGCGAGAACTCCTGATGGAGTACAAGGATATTTTCGCTAAGGATTCTTATGACTGTGGTACTACAGACTTGCACATTGCAAGGATACAAACAGATCCTAATGCGCCATCTGTATTTGTCAAACAATACAGACTTCCCTTAAGCCTCATATGATTCTCTTGCAGAGATCATAAGGAATTTGGAAGAAAGAGGTATTATCAGACAGGTGCACAGCTCTTATAATAATCCTATTCTAGGTGTCCTTAAGCCCAATGGACAATGGCGTTTGTGTGCTGACTTAAGACAGCTAAACAAACGAGTATACATGTCTGGCTCGCCTGTACCATACATTGACCAGTGCCTAGCACAAATGCAGGGATCCAAAATATTCACTGCCATTGATTGTGCACAGGGATATTGGACCATAAAGGTACATGAAGAGGACCAATATAAGCTAGCATTCTCCTTCCAAAAGGTTCAGTATGCATTCCAGAGACTTCCATTTGGATACATAAATTCTGGACATGAATTTGCTGTATTCATGCATAAGGCTATGCCTGACGCACTGGAAAGGGGGACCTTATCTTATGTTGAATGTTTTAATCAAAAGCACAGACTTTGAAAAACACATCGCAGAGCTTAAACACGTCCTCAGCCAACTTAAAAGGGCAGGTGTCAAATTATCCCTGCAAAAAGCTCAATGGTGCCGCACTTGTGTAAACTTCTTGGGACATGAAGTTACCTCTGACGGATTAAATCCCCAGAAGAAAAAGGTGGAAGCGATAGTGAATTCTAAAAACCCAACTGACTTAAAGGAATTGAGATCATTCCTGGGTATGACAAATTATTCTCGCAAATTCATTGATAATTATGCGGAATTAGCTAAACCACTACTACTTCTCCTAAAGAAAGAGGTGAAATGGCACTGGAGTGAGTCTCAAGAGACAGCCATCAGAGAGCTGAAGAGAAAACTCACTCAAGCACCTTGCTTAGCGTACCCTGAAGGTGGCAAACCTTTCTACTTAGAAACAGGGTACACAGATGTAAGCATGAGTGCTGTTTTATACCAAAAGCATGATAATTTGAACAAAGCCATTGCTTATGCGAGCAAAAATCTATCCCCAGTAGAAATAAAGTTTAACGATTGCGAAAAAGCCCTCTTATCTACTGTATGGGCTCTACAAAATTTCCGCAGCTATATACAGGGCGAGAAAATAATTGTAGAAACGGCCCACCAGCCTTTGCTATATTTGCAAAGTGAGAGAATAAGAGATGGGAATTTGTCTAATAGCCGCATAACAGCGTGGACTCTTTCCTTACA
Source organism: Bombina bombina (assembly GCF_027579735.1). Lineage (NCBI taxonomy): Eukaryota > Metazoa > Chordata > Amphibia > Anura > Bombinatoridae > Bombina > Bombina bombina. The sequence continues at coordinate 1,160,667,495 of NC_069499.1, read as the reverse complement.
AGGCTGGCCACTAGAAATTCGCTACAAGCAGAATAAAAAGAATCCAGTCGCACAAGGGCTTGCTGAGCTCCACGACTGTACTGCTAGAGATCCTGGGGAAGAATTATCAGAAGATGATTTTCTGGAGGAACAACTGCTTTCCCCATATAAAATGTACAATGAGGACCATTGTCAAACATTACCTTGGGTATATGTTGATGGTTGTTCTTACCATGCCACTATTGGTAATGAGCGCAGATTAGTCGCTGGCATTGGTATAACTGGGACAAATGGATTCCCAAATATATCTATAGGTTTCAACATTGGACCAAGATCCAGTCAAGTTGCAGAACTAACTGCTGTTTTCAAAACCATTGAAATGGCTATTGAACATGGTATTCATGAATTTGTGATCATAACTGACTCAAATTATGTGCGTGACAGTTTTGTTGAATACCTGCCAACTTGGAAAAGAAATGGCATGCAGAAAAGCAATAACAAACCAGTCAAGCATGGCAAGTTGTTCTGCGAGATTGATAATCTGGTGATATCCAATGATTTAACCATACACTGGAAAAAGACCAAGGGTCATTCCAGAGTTCTAGGTCCTGATAAGGAAGGCAATGACCTTGCGGATTCATTAGCCAAACAAGGAGCCATAACTGGAGAACTCCTTAATATTGACCACTTAATGGGTGCAATTCAGGTAGAAGCCATTACCAGAAACCAGGCAAAACAACAGAGTGAGCCTAACTTGGTAAAATGGAGTCAGGATTCTCCTAGTGAGGACCTGATCACTAGTCAAAAAGAAGACTCCATTGTAGGCATCTTCTATAAACACATAGAAGATCCTGAAAGCAACCCCATCTCAAAAGATGATTGCATTGGCAAAGAAGATCTTAGAATTTTAATGAAATCCAGATCACAATTCAAGTTACAGGATGGTTTGTTAATTAGAACCTCCAAAACTGGCATCCAGCAGTGGGTAATACCCACCAAGTTCAGAGGTCTAATGCTTCAACATGCCCATGATGCTCCCACATCTGGTCATCGTGGTGCCAAACTCACGTATGAAATATTACGTGATTATGCTTTTTGGCCACACATGTTGAAAGATGTTCAAACCTACTGTCAAGGGTGTTTAATCTGCCCACAATTTCAACCCACTGCTCCAACGCATAGAGCGCCATTGCAGAAAAGGGGGATGGTAATGCCATGGTCAGATATACAAATTGATTTTATTGGTCCAGTAACAAGATCATCAAGAGGTAACAAATACATGTTAACCGTGACATGCCTGTTCACTAAATGGGTAGAGTGCATTAGTGCACCTAACAATAGTGCTGAAACATGTGCGGCGTTGCTCATCAACCATGTGTTTTCCAGATTTGGTCTGCCCCAAAGAATTGAGTCAGACCGGGGGACCCACTTCACTAGCGAAGTGATGACCAAAATGTGGAAAATACTAGGGGTAAAACGAAAGCTCCATATTGCTTATAGAGCTGCCTCAAGTGGTGGTGTAGAGCGTTACAACCAGTCCATTGTTAAAATCCTCAAAAAGTTTGTGAGTGAAACAGGTAAAGACTGGGATGTAAAACTACCTCTAGTCTTAATGGCATTAAGAGCAACTCCAAGTAGTGCTACCAAAATGTCACCTTTTGAGCTGATGACTGGTAGAAGAATGGTTCTACCTCAGCATCTGCTGTACCGTACATCAGACCAAAACTTGATAAACGCTGCCAATACACATCAATATGTGGAGAACTTAAGAAAACACCTGCAATATGCCTTTGCATTTGCTCAAAGGAATTTAGAAAGAGCCGCAACTGCCACTAAAACCTATTATGATCTCAAAACGTCCAAAAAGGAATATGAAATAAATGATAAAGTTTATCTTTATAACTTTGTAAGAGATCAGGTTAGGGAGAAGAAATTTCTTCCCTCATGGAAAGGTCCTTTTGTCATTACTGACAAAATATCTCCAGTAGCCTATAAAATAAGGATCCCCAAAAATGAAAGTTTCATAGATAAATGGGTCCATATCAATCAATTGCGGGCATGTCATCCCAGATCCCAACTACAAGTCATAGAGGGAGAATGAAGTGTCATATCCCCAAATGAACTAAAGACATACTGTAGTTTAAATATGCCTAACTGATAAACATGAAGGCTCAAAATAACAAACTTTCTACATAGAAGACTGTCCATGACGTGTACGGTCAACATCCTCACCAAATACCACTAACTTTGATCAAATTCAAATACATGTGTCATACCTATTTTTGAATTGAAAAGGGGGATTTATGTCAAGGTATTTGAAATATTATTAAATAATATATAGAAGTATATTTATCTTTATTTAATAAAGCTGTGGATGTGCGCATGGTCTGTAAAACAAAGGATTATTTCTAAAAGATCTCCCCCACTTCTTCAATGACACAGGAAACTAATTAAAAAAAAAACATTCTTTGAAAGAGAAATTCCTAGCTAAAGTGGGAACAATAAAACATTTGCTTCTTAATTAGAAAGTACAAATTTCATAGCCCTCTGTACCCCATGTGGTGTATGGAGTCGAGACGTCTGAAATAACCCCCTTGGAACTGATCAAAATCATAGGGAAACAACTTTTATGCACGTAGGTGTCAGTTATTTCTAAACATCAAATACACATCTGCACTGATTAGCTAAACAGAAAATATGTTGTATTAAGACTTTTACAACTACTCGTGGATTGACCCCATGTGAGGCAGTAAAGGCCTTGGAAAACAAAAGACAGATGCTGAGGTGTGACTCTGGAAGCTCACGTAAGCAGACAGCAAATAAACATTTATTTATTTATTTTTTTCTGTTTAAATACATGCCCCAGAATGTATTAAATATAGAAATTACATGGGTATTTGCTAAACTTGGGAGGTAACTGTTTTAGTCAGTCAAAACTGTGTAATAACCTCTGTTTTGTTTATATTTTTCAGACATATAATCTCAGATCTACATAGAAATGAATGTGCATATATATATATATATATATATATATATATATATATATATATATATATATATGTTTTGAAAACATAAAAGATCTTACTTAACCTCTGTGTTTTTAGGAATATAAATAAATACTTGTGGACCTGGAAAGAAATAATTAATGACACTTATTACTTTATTTCAGATGGAATGCTTGCATGAAATGAAATGTCATATCATATGAATGTGCAATAAATGTTTATAAAGTTTCAAATACATCTTTTAAAATATAGTGAGATGAAGATATGGAAGTTACTTTGATGTGATATGACTATGAGATATAAATTTTCTGTTAGGCTAAATGAAATATAAATTATTTTAATATAATGCTAGATGTATTTGATGTTTCATATCAAAACGATCAGGAAATTAATCTGACGCTGCTCCATCTATGATTGATGTTGAGAGAGATTAATACAAGAAATTATGGCAGTTATTACATAGTTTAAAGAAATATTTCACTGTCTAAAAATGTTTTAGAAATGTTAAGGATGAATTTGTTTTATGCTATCTGCTACCACCGAAGGGCCGATACCGGTATAGCAGTTGAGATTTGACTGCTTAAAGGATGCGTTTCCGTGGTGACCAAGGGCCAATCCAAATAGACATCCCACCTAACCAATGGGATGGTCAGATCTCGTAGGGCCACTCCCATGGTTTCATCAATGAATGAAAAAGTTATTTAAGTGAATGCATGAAAAAGAATTGGGACAGATTTTGCTGACTTGAATGATACACTGCTGGGCGTCCAAAATACATTCATTCTAAACAAGCTGATCTACCTTTTTCTCAGTGATTGCAAAAATTTACTTATATATTTTCTGAGATGAAACAAGGAATCCTTGGTAACTGAACTATCTATTTTGGTAACGTATATATATATATATATAAAAAGAAAGAGGGTTGCAATTAATATTTTAACACAGATATATGCATAATAGCTGTAGTTTATATTCAGTCTGTATATTGTTAAATACATATCCTTGATGCTAAATTGTTTTATCTATACAACTGTAGAGTTATAACTCAGAATTGGGTCTTTACATAAATAATACATACAATTTCTGATGTTTTTAATAGAAGTGTATATTGTACTATTGCTTAAATTAGCACTGTAAATCATATTGCTGAATGTTTGTAACTGCTATTTTAGGTCTCATTGTAATATTTTAAATGCAGCTCTGAATGAAAGATTGGTTTTAAAGTAAATTGGCATGAGCTTTGCATAGCATATTTTAAATAATTTTTGTTTTAACGCATATAATATTGACTCATATTCTAATCATTACAAATATTTACGTATCAACATGTTCATAGTTACTTACTAATAATAAAGAATTCAGATATTTAGATTAAATTTAATTGTCTTAGCAAATGTATGTTTGATTGCAGGTTTAGTTTAAAGGAAGATTGTTAAATATATTCCCTGCCATATACTTACACATTGTTTAGAGAATACTGCTAAGATTTTCATAAATATACTGACAAGAGGTCTACTCCTCCTTCAGGTTCAACCAATCTGAATAGACATTTTATTGAGGACAATGGGAGTTAGTTTCAATGTGTAAAAGCAGCTATTTCAAATGAAAATAAAACATGCTTAAAAGAACAATTCCACGTATATTTAACTTTCTGTAACAAGTATAGCAAATAATTGGATTGTCATTAAAAGGTCACTAAAGCCAAAATTAAACGGATCTGAAACCCACATTTCTTTCTTTCATGATTCAGATAGAGTATTGAATTTTAAGCAACTTTTCTAATTCTAATATTATCACATTTTCTTTGTTCTCTTGGTATCTTTATTTGAAAAGCAGGAATGAAAGCTTAAGAGCAGGGCCATTTTGTGTTCAGCACCTGGGTAGCGCTTGTTGATTGTGGCTAAATGTAGTAAATTAGAAAGTTGCTTAAAATTGCATGCTCTATCTGAAACATGAAAGAAAAGATGTTGGTTTCATATTCCTTTAAGCTTTCATGATTTAGAAGACCATGACATTTTAAGACACTTTCCCGTTTACTTCCATTATCAAATTGTGCAGAGCATGTTACTGAGCATATATAAGTATACAAGTCTGCGATTGGCTGGTGGCTGTTGTAAGGGATTGTAAACGTTTCATTATTATATTCACAAATAATTAATCAAACAGTTAAGACTAGATTACAAGTGGAGCACTAAATTATTGCGCTCCCGCAAATGGGCAAATTTCCCATTTGACGGAGTACGATAATTAACCAACAATTACAATTAGTGCTCCGAAAATTAACCAGAGATTAAATCTCTGGTTAATTTTCTAAAAGGGCCCAAACTGCCTTTATAATAGAGGGCATTGTAATTTTTAATTTAAAAAAAAAAATAGCATTTTTTTTTAATTAAAAACAACTGCACTGGGCAGGTTTTGGGGTCTAAAGTTGGTGGGAGTAGAAAAAAAAAGCACTGAAAAGTGCCTTTACATTGGGTCTATGGGAACTGTGTGTTCCCATAGACCGCAATGTAAATATATATGTACAGTATCTCACAGAAGGGAATACACCTCTCACAATTTTGTAAATATTGTATTATATCTTTTCATGTGACAACACTGAACAAATGACACCTTGCTACAATGTAAAGTAGTGAGTGTACAGCCTGTATAACAGTGTAAATTGTCTGTCCCCTCAAAATAACTCAACACACAGCCATTAATGTCCAAACCGTTTGCAACAAAAGTGAGTACACCCCTAAGTGGAAATGTCCAAATTGGGCCCAAGCTGCCATTTTCTCTCCCAGTTGTTATGTGACTCGTAAGTCTCAGATGTGAATGGGGATCAGGTGTGTTAAATTTGGTGTTATCACTCTCACACTCATACTGCTCACTGGAACTTCAACATGGCACCTCATGGCAAAGAACTCTCTGAGGATCTGAAAAAAAGAATTGTTGCTCTACATAAAGATAGCTTAGGCTATAAGAAGATTGCCAAGACCCTGAAACTGAGCTGCAGCATGGTGGGCAAGACCATACAGCGGTTTCACAGGACAGGTTCCACTCAGCATCATATTCAGAGGTTGTCTTTGGGAAATAGACATATGAGTGCTGCCAACATTGCTGCAGAGGTTAAAGGGGTAGGGGGTCAGCCTGTCATTGCTCAGACCACATGCTGCACGCTACATCAAATTAGTCTGCATGGCTGTCGTCCCAGAAGAAAGCCTCTTCTAAAGATGATGCACAAGAAAGCCTGCAAACATTTTGCTGAAGACAAGCCAACTAAGGACATGGAATATTGGAGCCATGTCCTGTGGTCTGATGAAACCAAGATAAACTTATTTGGTTCAATTGGTGTTAAGCATGTGTGGCGGCAACCAGGTGAGGAGTACAAAGATAAGTGTCTCTTGCCTACAGTCAAGCATGGTGGTGGGAGTTTCATGGTCTGGGCCTGCATCAGTGCTGCCGGCACTGGGAGCTACAGTTCATTGAGGGAACCATGAATGCCAACATGTACTGTGACATACTGAAGCAGAGCATGATCCCCTCCCTTCGGAGACTGGGCCGCAGGGCAGTATTCCAACATGTTAATGACCCCAAACACACCTCCAAGACGACCACTGCCTTGCTAAAGAAGCTGAGGGTAAAGGTGATGGACTAGCCAAGCATGTCTCCAGACCTAAACCCTATTGAGCATCTGTGGGGCATCCTCAAACAGAAGGTGGGGGAGCGCAAGGTCTCTAACTTCCACCAGCTCTGTGATGTTGTCATGGAGGAGTGGAAGGGGATTCTAGTGGCAACCTGTGAAGCTCTGGTGAACTCCATGCCCAAGAGGGTTAAGGCAGTGCTGGAAAATAATGGTGGTCACATAAAATATTGACACTTTGTGCCCAATTTGGACATTTCCACTTAAGGGTGTACTCATTTTGGTTGCCAATGGTTTAGACATTAATGGCTGTGTGTTGAGTTATTTTGAGGTGACAGCAAATTTACACTGTTATACAGGCTGTACACTTACTACTTTACATTGTAGCAAAGTGTCATTTCTTCAGTGTTGTCACATGAAAAGATATAATAAAACATTTTAAAAATGTGAGGGTGTACCCACTTTTGTGAGATACTATATATGATTATATATATATATATATATATATAACACACAGAGAAAACCCAGCACTCACTTACAAGCTCTCAGTTAAGATTTAAAAGCAAAAATGGAAAGGTTAGTCACCGCATCTGGCCAAATGGGACAAGCTCAGGTACCACGTCAAGGTCCTCTCCAATACCTGAGACCCTAAAACAGCCACACAATGCAAGCTTTCAAATCCAAATAAACTGAAAATAAAAAAAGGGTGCACAGGAATATGTAATCACCCTAGACATATACAAAACACGGAAGGGAACTGCACTCTCATACCGGACCGGGTACACATCCCATGACCCTGCAACATGCTCAGCCCTGGGTGCTACTGGCACTCACAGGAAGCTGTGCTGTCCCCAGAGCCACAAGCAGTTAACCCCAGACAGGTCTGGGTGCAAGAACCATAGGGAAAATTACAAAACAAATTAATACAACACACAGAGAAAACCCAGCACTCACTTACAAGCTCTCAGCTAAGATTTAAAAGCAAAAATGGAAAGGTTAGTCACCGCATCTGGCCAAATGGGACAAGCTCAGGTACCACGTCAAGGTCCTCTCCAATACCTGAGACCCTAAAACAGCCACACAATGCAAGCTTTCAAATCCAAATAAACTGAAAACAAAAAAAGGGTGCACAGGAATATGTAATCACCCTAGACATATACAAAACACGGAAGGGAACTGCACTCTCATACCGGACCGGGTACACATCCCATGACCCTGCAACATGCTCAGCCCTGGGTGCCACTGGCACTCACAGGAAGCTGTGCTGTCCCCAGAGCCACAAGCAGTTAACCCCAGACAGGTCTGGGTGCAAGAACCATAGGGAAAATTACAAAACAAATTAATACAACACACAGAGAAAACCCAGCACTCACTTACAAGCTCTCAGCTAAGATTTAAAAGCAAAAATGGAAAGGTTAGTCACCGCATCTGGCCAAATGGGACAAGCTCAGGTACCACGTCAAGGTCCTCTCTAATACCTGAGACCCTAAAACAGCCACACAATGCAAGCTTTCAAATCCAAATAAACTGAAAACAAAAAAAAGTGCACAGGAATATGTAATCACCCTAGACATATACAAAACACGGAAGGGAACTGCACTCTCATACCGGACCGGGTACACATCCCATGACCCTGCAACATGCTCAGCCCTGGGTGCCACTGGCACTCACAGGAAGCTGTGCTGTCCCCAGAGCCACAAGCAGTTAACCCCAGACAGGTCTGGGTGCAAGAACCATAGGGAAAAAAAGGTGACTAACCTTTCCATTTTTGCTTTTAAATCTTAGCTGAGAGCTTGTAAGTGAGTGCTGGGTTTTCTCTGTGTGTTGTATTAATTTGTTTTGTAATTTTCCCTATGGTTCTTGCACCCAGACCTGTCTGGGGTTAACTGCTTGTGGCTCTGGGGACAGCACAGCTTCCTGTGAGTGCCAGTGGCACCCAGGGCTGAGCATGTTGCAGGGTCATGGGATGTGTACCCGGTCCGGTATGAGAGTGCAGTTCCCTTCCGTGTTTTGTATATGTCTAGGGTGATTACATATTCCTGTGCACCCTTTTTTTGTTTTCAGTTTATTTGGATTTGAAAGCTTGCATTGTGTGGCTGTTTTAGGGTCTCAGGTATTGGAGAGGACCTTGACGTGGTACCTGAGCTTGTCCCATTTGGCCAGATGCGGTGACTAACCTTTCCATTTTTGCTTTTAAATCTTAGCTGAGAGCTTGTAAGTGAGTGCTGGGTTTTCTCTGTGTGTTGTATTAATTTGTTTTGTAATTTTCCCTATGGTTCTTGGACCCAGACCTGTCTGGGGTTAACTGCTTGTGGCTCTGGGGACAGCACAGCTTCCTGTGAGTGCCAGTGGCACCCAGGGCTGAGCATGTTGCAGGGTCATGGGATGTGTACCCGGTCCGGTATGAGAGTGCAGTTCCCTTCCGTGTTTTGTATATATATATATATATATATATATATTTTTTATATATATATATATATATATATATATATTCATGTGTTAATGTGTGTATATACACATATTATCACATAAATATATGTATATATTCATATACATATATATTAAAAATTCTGTCCTTCGCTGCACGTGGTTCTGATGCTGTCTGTAATGGCATCAGAACGAGGCTCCCCTAGGAGCCTATGTAAGCACGCTATTACAAAATGGAGCTCTAATATTGCTTCATGTAAGTGATATTTAGCACTGCACTTGTAATCTGGCCCTTAATGAATTAGGAGTTTATATTAAAACTTTGCTTTTTAGACAAATACCCTTATTAACACCCTTATTTTGCTAAACACTCTTTACATGAAATAATAACATTGACATAACATTAAACACTCCTGATAAACTGTACTTTAATTATTAGAATTGCTAGAGGTGGGTATGGGAGAAATTTGGGCAACATCTTAGCGAGATCTCAGACATTAGCACCTGTAAAAACTGCTGCATGTGTCTCTCTGAATGATCATTGATGATGCTGACTGTAACTGCACTCTTCTGGCTGTCTTCTCTTGTACGCTGATACTAATTCCTTACTCAAAACCCGAAGATAAGTAATGCATTTATAGTTTAATCACTGCCTTCCTTTATAAGCTGATTACTGATTTATGTTAATGCAATGTTCTTATTATACTGCATTCTTGTTTGTCTGGTTCCCTTTTTCAGTACTATTGTGAGACCTAGGTTGTATGCCCCAGCACCAGGGCATAACATCTGTAATATGATACAGAGGACTGGCAAATTTAAATAGATATTGAAATTTATCATAAAAAAGCGTAAATGCTATTGCATTGTCTGTTTAGTATGTATTTGTTGATTATACAATTTTGCAGTATTTAATGGTCCTTTGGGGGAAACAAATTGTACGGTAAATTGTCCCTTTTAAAGTACTGAATATCAGGTTTGGAGTAAGGAAAAGGAAGGGTCCTTTATATATTTAGTAGTTCTGCCATATTAAAATAAAAAAACACAATCACAAAACCTCTGACTTAGAAATTAGAGAGTGTATTATTTTCCCAAGGTCTTTAACCCTTAACACACCTGTTTAGGTCCCATTATTTTATTTATATATACTTTCCCCTCATAAAATTTGCACTTTCAATAACTCTTTGTCATCCTTATATCTAACATTATTAATGATGTTTTGAATACTAAGAACCATAATTAGGAAGGTATCAATTTCGGAAACAGCAATATCCAAGGCTCCTTTACCTGCGCAAGTGAAGACAGGGACTCTGCCAAATCCCCCAGTCACTTAAAGCTCCACATAGACGTCCACAGCGCTGGTATATCAAATGCTTTACTTTATTATATTACACAGACTTTATAAAACTTAGCAACGTTTCGGGTTTTTCCCAAAACGTTGCTAAGTTTTATGAAGTCTGTGTAATATAATAAAGTAAAGCATTTGATATACCAGCGCTGTGGACGTCTATGTGGAGCTATAATTAGGAAGGTGGTGGAGAAGCATTAAAGGCATAGTTAACGATGCAATTTAACATGTGGGTAGTTTGAAAATGGTTGGAATGCATAAACTCTTCGGCCTCTAGTTATCAACGTGTCTACTTACCTGCCATCGCCAGCCCCAATACGCTCGCCTAAGCTCGCCTCACATCGCCGCCGCAGACCTGGATACACTCGCCAAAGTTATCAAAAAAGCTGTCAAAAAGCCGCGCACCAAGTACGGGGCGATGAGCAGCGGACTGTGATAGTTATCACTCATCCGATCTCGCTTTTCTTCGGCTTTTTCCCAGCTTTATTGATAAGCTGTCACTAAGCACCCACACTAAACTACACTGTTCTACCCCTTATACTGGCGCCCCCGGAGCCCCCCGCAACTAAATAAAGTTATTAACCCCTAAACCGCCGCTCCTAGACCCCGCCGCAACTATAATAAATGTATTAACCCCTAAACCGCCGCTCCCGGAGCCCACCGCCACTCTAATAAACTGATTAACCCCTAAACCTCTGCTCCCGAACCCCGCCGCCACCTACATAATACCTATTAACACCTATCCTGCCCCCCTATACCGCCACCACCTATAATAAATTTATTAGCCCCTATCCTGCCGATCCCGTACCCCGCCGCAACTAAATAAATTGTTTAACCCCTAAACCGCCACTCCCGGAACCCTGCCGCAACCTATATTAAACTTATTAACCCCTAATCTGCCCCCCTACACTGTCGCCACCTATAATAAATTTATTAACCCCTATCCTGGCCCCCTATACCGCCGCAACCTATAATAAAATTATTAACCCCTAAACCTAAGTCTAACCCTAACCCTAACACCCCCCTATCTTAAATATTAATTAAATACATCTAAATAAATATAACTCTCATTAAATTAATTATTCCTATTTAAAACTAAATACTTACCTATAAAATAAACCCTAATATAGCTACAATATTACTAATAATTATATTGTAGCTATTTTAGGATTTATTTTTATTTTACAGGCAAATTTAAATTTATTTTAACTAGGTACAATAGCTATTAAATAGTTATTAACTATTTAATAGCTACCTAGATAAAATAAAGACAAATTTACCTGTAAAATAAAAACTAACCTAAGTTTCAATTACACCTAACACTACACTATCATTAAATAAATGATTCCTATTTAAAACTAAATACTTACCTGTAAAATAAACCCTAAGATAGCTACAATGTAATTAATAATTACATTGTAGCTATCATAGGATTTATATTTATTTTACAGGTAACTTTGTATTTATTTTAACTAGGTACAATAGTTATTAAATAGTTAATAGCTATTTAATAACTACCTAGATAAAAGAAATACAAAATTACCTGTAAAATAAATCCTAACCTAAGTTACAATTAAACCTAACACTGCACTATCATTAAATAAATTAAATTAATTAACTACACGTAGCTACAATTAAATACAATTAAATAAACTATTTAAAGTACAAAAAAAAAACTAAGTTACAAAAAAAAAATATTACAAGATTTTTAAGCTAATTACACCTAATCTAAGACCCCTAATAAAATAACAAAGCCCCACAAAATAAAAAAAATGCCCTACCCTATTCTAAATTAAAAAAGTTAACAGTTCTATTACCTTACCAGCCCTTAAAAGGGCTTTTTGCGGGGCATGCCCCAAAATAAACAGCTCTTTTGCATGTAAAAATAAAATACAACCCCCCCAACTTAAAACCCACCACCCACATACCCCTACTCTAACCCACCCAATCCACCCTTAAACAAACCTAACACTACCCCCCTGAAGATCATTCTACCTTTAGCCGTCTTCAGCCAGCCGACCACCGATGGAACAGAAGAGGACATCCACAGCGGACAAAGTCTTCATCCAAGGGGCGCTGAAGAGGTCTTCCATCCGATAGAAGTCTTCATCCAGGCGGCGTCTTCAATCTTCATCCATCCGGATCGGAGTGAAGCCATCTTCAAAGCAGCCGACACGGAGCCATCTTCATCCACCGACGCCTACTCGCCAAATGAATATTCCTTTAAGTGACGTCATCCAAGATGGTGTCCCTCGAATTCCGATTGGCTGATAGGATTCTAGCTGTTCCGATCAGCCAATAGAATGCAAGCTCAATCTGATTGGCTGATTGGATCAGCCAATCAGATTTTTCCTACCTTAATTCCGATTGGCTGATAGAATCCTATCAGCCAATCGTAATTCGAGGGACGCCATCTTGGATGACGTCACTTAAAAGAATCAGTGGATGAAGATGGCTCCGCGTCGGCTGCTTTGAAGATGGCTCCGCTCCGGATGGATGAAGATTGAAGACGCCGCCTGGATGAAGACTTCTATCGGATGGAAGACCTCTTCAGCGCCCCTTGGATGATGACTTCGGCCGCTGCGGATGTCCTCTTCTGTTCCATTGGTGGTCGGCTGGCTGAAGACAGCTAAAGGTAGGATGATCTTCAGGGGGTAGTGTTAGGTTTTTTTTAAGGGGGATTGGGTGGGTTAGAGTAGGGGTATGTGGGTGGTGGGTTTTAATGTTGGGGGGTTAGTATTTTATTTTTACATGCAAAAGAGCTGTTCACTTTGGGCATGCCCCGCAAAAGGCCCTTTTAAGGGCTGGTAAGGTAATAGAGCTGTTAACTTTTTTAATTTAGAATAGGGTAGGGCATTTTTTTATTTTGGGGGGCTTTGTTATTTTATTAGGAGGCTTATATTAGGTGTAATTAGCTTAAAAATCTTGTAATATTTTTTTTATTTTTTGTAACTTATTTTTTTTTATTTTTTGTACTTTAGTTAGTTTATTTAATTGTAGCTACTTGTATATAATTAATTTAATTTATTTAATGATAGTGTAGTGTTAGGTTTAATTGTAACTTAGGTTAGGATTTATTTTACAGGTAATTTTGTATTTCTTTTATCTAGGTAGTTATTAAATAGTTATTAACTATTTAATAACTATTGTTCCTAGTTAAAATAAATACAAAGTTACCTGTAAAATAAATATAAATCCTAAGATAGCTACAATGTAATTATTAATTACATTGTAGCTATCTTAGGGTTTATTTTACAGGTAAGAATTTAGTTTTAAATAGGAATAATTTATTTAATGATAGTGTAGTGTTAGGTGTAATTGAAATTTAGGTTAGTTTTTATTTTACAGGTAAATTTGTCTTTATTTTATCTAGGTAGCTATTAAATAGTTAATAACTATTTAATAGCTATTGTACCTAGTTAAAATAAATTTAAATTTTGCCTGTAATATAAAAATAATCCTAAAATAGCTACAATATAATTATTAGTAATATTGTAGCTATATTAGGGTTTATTTTATAGGTATTAAGTTTTAAATAGGAATAATTATTTTAATAAGAGTTATATTTATTTAGATGTATTTAATTAATATTTAAGATAGGGGGGTGTTAGGGTTAGGGTTAGACTTAGGTTTAGACGTTAATAATTTTATTATAGGTTGCGGCGGTATGGGGGGGCAGGATAGGGGTTAATAAATTTATTATAGGTGGCGACAGCGTAGGGGGGGCAGATTAAGGGTTAATAAGTTTAATTTAGGTGGCGGCGGGGTCCGGGAGCGGTGGTTTAGGGGTTAAACTATTTATTTAGTTGCGGAGGGGTCCGGGATCCGCAGGATAGGGGTTAATAAATTTATTATAGGTGGCGGTGGTATAGGGGGGGCAGGATAGGGGTTAATAGGTATTATGTAGGTGGCGGCGGGGTCCGGAAGTGGCGGTTTAGGGGTTAATACATTTATTATAGTGGCGGTGGGCTCCAGGAGCGGCGGTTTAGGGGTTAGCATGTTTAATATAGGTGGCGGCGGTGTAGGGGGGCAGATTAGGGGTGTTTAGACTCGGGGTACATGTTAGGGTGTTAGGTGTACACACTTCCCTCAGGAATCAATGGGATGTCAGGCAGCAGCGAACATGAACTTTCGCTATGGTCAGACTCCCATTGAGTCCTATGGGATCCGCCACCTCCAGGGCGGAGGATTGAAAACGAGGTACACTGGCCGGAAAAGTGCCGAGCGTACCTGCTAGTTTTTTGATAACTAGCAAAAGTAGTCAGATTGTGCCGAACTTGTGTTCGGAACATCTGGAGTGACGTAAGAATCGATCTGTGTCAGACTGAGTCCGGCGGATCGAAGCTTACGTCACTAAATTCTACTTTTGCCGGTGTGTAGGGCTTGATAACTTAGGCGAATCAGCCTCGCCACAAATACGCTGTGGAATTGCAGCGCATTTGCGGTTGATGCCTTGATAACTAGGGGCCTTTGTTTTCTGTAACTGTTTTTCAATAGCCAAATTCTACCCACCACTTGATTTAGAGGATTCAATCAGACTTCGTATTGAAGTAGACTTGGCTAACACGGACATTACGTTAGTAAAACAACCATTGTTTTGCACTTTCTTATCTGATAATCTCTGCTATTTAGGCAAACATATATCAGACAGAGTTAGGCTTTTAAAGCCTGTCATGTCTCCTTCCAGTTGTCAGAATTGGAAAAATAAAATAAAAATAAAATAAAATAAAGGAACTCTTTGGTGGGATTTTTGGAAAACCATTTGAAGTAACAAACTTGTTTTCCTATGTTGTACAGTAAATGACTATAGTCCAGATTACAACAAGCATGCTTATGATAGCACGGAGTGCAATACACAATATCACTGGACTGCTCTAACATTAGGGTGTGACTTGATATTACAAGTCATGGTAAATTGCATTTAACAGAGAAGAGTTGGCATGGCCAACATTACTCTACTGCAACCTATAATTTCAATAGAGATCACAAACACGCTAACAAATGCTCATATTGAAAGCTATAGTTTACGCTCAAGTGAAAGACTAAACTGCGTTTAGCTTGACTTGTGACCTGAAGTAAAGTGTAAGGGTTAAAAAAATATATTAAAATAATCTATTACCCTCATTTATTTATTTTTAAATAATATTTTAATATTAATAAACAAGTTTTAAAAGGGTTAAAAATGTATATGGTACATGGCAAGGTGTTTGATTATTAATAGCTCATATATATATATATATATATATACTGTATATACAGTATATGTGTATATATATATATATATATATATATATATATATATATATATATATATATACAGTATCCCACAAAAGTGAGTACACCCCTCACATTTTTGTAAATATTTTATTATTTCTTTTCAGGTGACAACACTGAAGAAATGACACTTTGCTATAATGTAAAGTAGTGAGTGCACAGCCTGTATAACAGTGTAAATTTGCTGCCCCCTCAAAATAACTCAACACACAGCCATTAATGTCTAAACCATTGACAACAAAAGTGAGTACACCCCTAAGTGGAAATGTCCAAATTGGGCCCAGAGTATCAATATTTTGTGTGGCCACCATTATTTTTCAGCACCACCTTAACCCTCTTGGGCATCACCACTGGAGTCCTCTTCCACTCCTCCATGACGACCTCATGGAGCTGGTGGATGCTAGAGAACCTGCGCTCCCCCACCTTCCATTTGAGGATGCCCCACATACGTTCAATAGGGTTTAGGTCTGGAGACATGCTTGGCCAGTACATCAGCCCTTCCGCTAACTTCTTACTTCTTACTTGTAATACCATTGCTAAAACGGTTGCGCTCATTTTTTAATTTGAGTGCTGTTAGCGCTCAATAAAAAAAAAGATAACAGCGCCCCACTTGAAATCTGGCCCTATATTTTTTTAAACAATATTTTCAGTTTTTGGGAGAACATAGTCTAAAAATAGGTAATCACTGGGGGCGGAGCTAGCCAGCCAAGGAGATGGCCGCGGCTTAAGAGAGCTCCTGAGCCCAAGCTGGCTGAGAGACCATTAAAATTAAATAGAGCAGTAGAAAAGTGGCCTAACTGTGCAGGATAGATTCACCCTCGAGGAGACGGCTTGCTGCGGAGTTTGGGGAGCTATTGGAGACACGCAAGAGGCGATTGGAAACCGTCACTCTCACACAGGCCCATCCTTGCTGGAATCTGCCTGAAATACCAGCCGGGTCCCGCAACTGTGCAATCGATTGTGGCAGAGGTAAGGAGCACTCCAGTAATAGCACTGGAGGATAACACTGTCACGTCGACATACAGCCTTCATACAGATTGGGCGTACTGCGCCACACTTTACTCGAGCGCACCACATGGCTGAGGCACCCTAGAAGTGAACGCTCACTGCCATACAGCAGGCATACACATGTGCATAAAATAGCTAGGTACATACATCACAACAGAGGGTAGAGAGGTGGACCTTCACCCTGTAAGAGCATATGGTATAACTTGGTGCCGCTTAGGCCTCTAAAAGCCTTCCTTAGAATATGGAGTACAATTGTGGCCTTTAGTGGAATAGCGTACATCATGTCGAATTAATAAGGGCACTAACTACAACCTGTTAAAGCGCATGGAAAATTAAGACATACTGATGCTGACATAAGAAAGCCTTACATTTTAGGAGCACCTTATAATACCTCTTTCTATCTAATCAGCTACTACCACTTTTGGGGGATATACACACACTTTACCATATCTGCTCTGTGTGGTCCTGATCAAAAGTCTACGTGTAAAAACACGGTACAGTGCTGAGATTCTGCAAACACAAGACGAAATTATGTCCCCAAAAAAACCTAGCAGAAAAGGGATGGGCCCTAAACAGAGAAACCATACAACACCCTCAGTCAACAATTTTTTAAAATCGGTAGAGGCTAAAACAGCTACTCCTGATGTCACAGATGACCCTGAATCTATCTCAGCCTTTTCTTCATCTGAGTCAGACTCAGAAACTACAATGGATACCATAACAGTACCTAAAGCCTTATTTGAGTCACTACCTTCCAAAAAAGACTTTTCTACCTTGGTTTCACAAGTAAAACAATGTATTAAAGATGAAATTAGTGACCTTAAGAAGGAATTGTCAGATATTGGCAGCAGGGTGGAAGCAATGGAAAATACTCAAGACATGCATACTACAGCAATAACAGATCTACATAACATCATACTTAAACAGAATGGCAGGATACAAGATCTTGAAGAAAAAATGGATGATGCAGAAAACAGGGGTAGAAGGCATAATGGCTTCCAGAGCCCTCCGCCCTAAACCTTTGGCTACACAGCTTCCTACTGATGTGATTTTCCGTATCACAAACTTCCAGGCAAAGGAAGATATCATGAAACAAGCCCGTGAACAACAACCTATAAAATATGAGAATGCAGACATTCAGCTGTACGCGGATCTCTCTCAGAGAACTCTTGCTAAACGGAGGGAGCTTAAACCCCTTATCTTGCTTCTTAGGAAAATGAACATTCCTTACAGATGGGGATTCCCCTTTCATCTCATAATCATCTGGCAGGATAGGAGACTCATCTGTTCATCACCAGGGGATATCCCTAGGGTTTGCAAAGAATTAGCTATACCTCCTCCAGAAGTGGAAAAGACACAGGATGCACAGGACCACCAAAGCTCTGGGACCAGCAGAAGCCCATTACCTCAGAGGAAGGAGTGGCAGCAAGTACAACAAAGAAAGACACGTAGACATAATACAAGCAGCCAAACGCAGATAGCAGAGAAGGGATGATCCTGGACCATTTGTACTGTATCCTTTATCTTCATGTTTATTTTCCTCTGGTGTTTCCTTTTTCTTTCAGGAGATATACCTGGAGGACTTTTTCAAGATAATATACAAAATGAGATGAATGGTTTAATATTGTTGCACTTAAGCAGGAACACTAAATGTCATGCTTGTTCTTTCTGCTCAAGTTAAGGTTAATTAAGGTTATTATTGATACAGGGTTTTCTTTCAGGTTCCGGACCACAGGTCCGTACAGACCCTCAGACTCGTTGTCTTTTTACTCTGTCTCCTTCTGTTCATGAAAATTTTGTTGCCACTTTTTGCCCTTCACTAGAAAATACGAAAACTCTCAGCCAGTTGGGAGAAATATTCTCCTTTAGTTTTGATGTTTCATTTAACATTCCCTGACACAGGAAGTAGAAATTGTATTGTTAATCTGTTCAGCCAAGTGTACCCAGAGTTACTTATAGGGAAGTATGGAATACTGTCAAAATTGGCTAAGCTAGCTTCTCACAAAGAGAATAATAATGAGTAAGGACATACCACAAGATTTAATTATTCTCACACAAAACGCAAAGGGATTAAATTGCCTGAATAAGCGTAGAATGGCTATACTGGACTTACAGAGAAAAGGAGGGCATATCCTTATGTTGCAAGAGACACATTTTAAGTCTAAACACATACCTAAGTTCTTTTCCGCAAATTACCCACAGCACGTTCACAGTTCCAACCCTTCTAAGAAAATCAATGGTGTTAGTATAATAATACATAAGTCCATTTCTTTCACTAAAACACATGTAGAACATGACAAAGAGGGTAGATTCTTATGCATTACAGGGCTTCTTTTTGGCAAGCCAATAACATTAGTAAATGTATATGCCCCAAATAGGTTTCAAAGTAAATTCATTAATTCTATTACCAACACCATCATAGCCCACACTAAAGGATCACTGATTATGGCGGGCGATCTCAATATCCCTCTTAACCCCACGATCGATTGCACCAACCCAGACACACAACTTAAAATACCCAATATGCACAACATCTGGCAAAATCTTAAATTGTTAGGGGTTCATGATACTTGGAGATATTTAAACCCTCAGAAGAATGATTTTACCTTTTTCTCAAATCCAAATAGATGTTATTCTAGACTAGATTATATTTTCGTGGATCATTTGGTCCTCTCTTATATGAAAGCAGCAGACATATCGCATACCACCTGGTCAGATCACTCACTAGTCTCTTGTAGGATAGCCTGGCCCTCAGCTCCTCTTAAAACTTTTCAATGGAGACTGGATGAGTCATTAATAAAGGGGAAAAAAAACAGGTAAAAATTTTGGCCAAACATATTAAATCCTATTTTTCCTTAAATGACACCCCTGATGTCCAGGCCACCTTATGAGAGGCCCACAAAAGCAAAATTAGAGGCAAACTCATTAAAACCAAAGCATGTATAACAAAGAGAAGGAGGGAAGAGTTCACCTCAATAGCCAAATAAATAACTGACCTGGAATCTCCAATCTGCAATATTTCTAGAAAAGCTTGCCTCTAAAAGGGATCAATTAAATAAAATGCTCCAGATAAACACTCAAAGACAATTACTGTCCTTTCAGCAAATGTTTTATCGGGAAGGAAATAAACCTGGCAAGTGGTTAGCGAGAGCTTTAAAAAAAAAGACAGAAGCGCACTTACATACATTCGGTTAAAAGTGAGTCAGGAAGTCAGGTAAAAGACACTCACAAAATTGCTGAGGAATTTAAGACTTTTTATCCTAAACTTTATAATCTCTTCCCAAATAGGAACACCCAGACCCACCTATATCAATGTCAACAGTATTTAGATCAAGTACCAGTTCCGCAACTAAGTGCTGAACAGAAAGAGATCTTGGATCAACCCTTCAATATTAAGGAGGTGATAGAAGCAATAAACACTTTAAAACCAAATAAGGTGCCGGGCCCAGATGGATTCTCTCGCCTATATTATAAAACCTTCTTAAAATAACTTGCCCCACACTTAACCTCTTTATTTAACTATGTAGCGGAAAGTTCTACTTTCCCAGATACCATGCTACAGGCATTCATTACGGTACTAGAAAAGCCAGATAAGCCAGCCAACTTTAGACCAATTTCTCTGCTAAATACCGATTTGAAATTATATGCCAGAATTTTAGCCTCTTGAATAAATAAAATTCTTCCACAATTAATCCACCAAGACCAGGCAGGTTTTGTGCCTGCTAGGGAGGCGAAGGATAACACCGTGAAAGTTCTTAATCTTATAGACTATGTTTTTACGACAGACATCCCAACCCTATTTCTCTCCACGGACACTGAGAAGGCATTTGACAGACTTGACTGGACTTACCTACAGACGACTCTCAGATGGTATAACTTCCCCACTCAGTTCATACAAAAAATAATGGTCTTGTATACTAATCCAATTGCACAGATAAGGGTGAATGGGACTTTATCTGGGGTTTTTTAAATAAGAAATGGGTCCAGACAGGGTTGCCCCCTTTCTCCTTTGCTATTTATTCTAGAACCTTTATCTCTAGAACCTCTTGCTATCATGATTAGGGCAAATCACCACATTCAAGGTATCCAGATAGGACTTAGACATCATAAACTAGCTATTTACGCAGACGATCTATTACTGACTTTGACCGACCCACTTAAGTCTATTACACATGCCATGTCAGAACTTATATCTTTTGGGAGGGTATCTAATTTTTCAGTTAATATGACAAAATCCAAATTTCTACCAGTTAAGGTACCGCAGCCGATGTTAGAGGACATTAGGCCTCACTGCCCTCTCAAAGCACAAACCATCTTATCTTAAATATCTAGTCATATATCTAACCCCAGATCAATTCCAATCTTTGACTTCCTCTTGGTTATTAAAAAATATCTCCTGGCTAGGCAGGATCCAGGCAGTGAAAATGGTGTTGCTACCCAAAGCACTATATATTCTCCAAACTATACCCATTCAACATATTTCCAGGGAGATAGACATTTTGCAAAAGATAATGAATGACTACATTTGGTGGCGCAGACCACCACGTATTAACACAAGCTCAGGGGGGTCTGGGTGTACCTCACCTTAGTTCATATAAATTGGCTACATCCCTTCAAAGAGTCTTGGACTGGTGCGGCTATGAGGAAGATCAGTCTAAAGGTTGGGTGCAAATAGAAACCTATTTGGTGGGTACAGATCACATGGGCAATAAGTGCTGGAATCAACTAGCCCTGAAAAATCCAATAGTATCCCAGTCATACATTACGATTGAAATGTGGAGGGACTGGCTGTTTGTTCTCAAGTCATATCGGAAAATCTCTACTAAACACTCCCCACTTACAAATGTATTATTAAACCGCGAATTCCCCCCGGGTCTTAAAATGGAGGGGAACACAGTCTCCTCATTCTCATCCTTGATCCAGATCCATACATTATTAGACAAAAACAAGCCAAAAACAAAACAGCAAATTGATTTACTGTCTCTCCCCTTTTTCTCCTCATGGTTTAATTATCACCAGGCCAGACATTTCATCCTTACACACAGATATAAAGCTGACCTTTGAAGACATGCTCTTTCTCTGGGAGTCCTTTTTTATTCAGGCTCAATCAAGCTAGAAATTCTTAGGAGTCGGTTAAGTATTTCATACAAAAGCTTTGGTACTTCTTTAGCACTATTTCCCTGCACAGCTACATTTAGGTTTGGCGGTAATCTTATTCTAAACCTGGGTACACAAGGTTTACTTATTAGTAATTGTGATTTTGTTCATGTTTTATTTTTTTTTCTATATTGGTCATTCCATGAAGTTATGTGTATGTATTTCTTTCATTAGCACTGTGGAATTACGGCCTAAACTATACATATTAACGTTAAGGACTGTTTTGTCTTTGAGTCGCAGTTTTGTATTCCAGAGAATTGGCATCTGACACTCAGTGAATTTTAAGATCTCCCCATTACGTAGGATTGCCAGAGACATTAGCACAAATGAAAGGATTATATATCACATGGACTGCCATCTTGTGGGCTGAGGGTCTAAGCAACTCTCAGTATCAGCTGTATGACTATCAACAGTTCTTGAACATATGTAATTGTGCATTTATACAGTTTTTGTTATGCAAAATTTAAATAAAAAACAAATATATAAAAAAAAAAAAAAATAGGTAACCACCTTCTAGGTTGATCTCTCTTTAGAAACTAGAAACTTTCCTTGCAGATTCTAGCTATTATAACATTGTAGGAAGATCTAATATCAGTTACCAGGATTCCAGACAAACAAGTTCTCCCCCTTAATATCAGCAGTTGAGCACCAAACAACACAAGTTAGCCTGATTCCAGACAAGCAAGTTCTCCATATAAATACAGAGAACAATAGCATATTATGCAATCTATAGTTGTTATATTTACAGAAGTGTTTGTTTACTTAACAAATATTCGCCTATTCCCAAAGCATATTTAAAACTGTCATTGAATGAGCATCAAGCCATATGATTTTTGGCAGTAGTTTAACTTAGCAAATAAGGAGCTAATTCAAGATGCTAACATTTGGCATTAGGTTTGGACGGAATACATTCACAGGAAGCAAGAAGTACAAAAAATATGAGAAATATCAGAGTCAAAATATATTAGTAAATGTAATAGAAATTCACTCCCATGTTATCTCCACTCCTTCAACAATATTTATATGAAAAACATGATTGTCATTGTGGTTGTGCTAACTTGCTTCCCTATGTTCAAATCTTTAAATTAAAGTAAGCTTGTCGAAGTCATGCAGTTTGACCTATAAGACACTAAAGATGCACAACAACCCAACAAATGTAGCAAAATGCAAATGATGTCCAGACATTTTAAGCTTACGGGACTTGCAAGCCTGGAACTTTTATATTAATACTTAATAGCATCTCTTGTATATCAGTAGTGGCTCCTAAAGATTATGTTTTTCAAATTCTTATTGGAGGTGTATTGCATTTCTATCTGTTCCATACAGGTTAAGCTCTTCTTTCTCTGCAACCTCTTGACACGTGCTGCTAATGAATAATTAGTTAGTGTGATAGTCACTGTTTCTGCCTAGCAAAATCCTATATTCAGTTATTCAACAATATGTTTAGAACAATAGTCCATCGGGTTAAGTTCTTAAAGGGCATTTTTGGAAAATTGTATTGATCACACGTACCTATATCCTTGTATGTTCCCAATGCTTCTAGCCATACACCAACCCCTCCATTGTCTAAATGGTTGTTTAACTAAGTAACTGGCTGTAAATTGCTCCCGTCCATAATACAGTATATAGGTCCAAATAGGCCCTTGCTACATGATATTATGGAGAAATTATCTGTAATGGACAATTTGCTGCATTCAATCACATCATCTTTAGCTTTACTGATTCCCTTTCATTTTCCACACATTCTCTGCATTACACTTTTTGCTTTATGTGTCTTTTTCTCAAATTGGTATTTTTTTTATAATCAGCTTTACTGTCATCAAAGCTTTGTTAAAGAGATGATGAACTGTGTGTCTTCCTTTGTCTCATTGAGCAAAGCTAAAGCTGTGATAAAGTGTGTTTTAACACAAGTGTTTTAATAGGAAAAAGACTGTATTTCTTGCTGCTCTATTAGCTTTAGAATACCTTTCATGAAACCATAAATCCTTTTGGGCAGCATTTCCAGAGTTAGCATAACCATTGTAGGCACACACTCCCATTTCTTTGGCCATGAAGAACAAGGTCAGCTAAATTTCCTCCCAAAATATTTAATTACCAAACAAAGGCAGACATGCTTGATCTCTGTTCTCATGTGTGGACAATGGTAGCACTTGATCCCTGGGTCATGAATGTAATGGACTCAATGCTTCCACACATTTCATTACTTCCTCGGTCACATTGTAATATTTTATCTGATTCCCTTTACAAAACTGCAGGGTTTGCTTAGACATAGAAGCAACTTCTTAATTTCTACAGTAGGATTTTGGATCTAGTCTAGTGTCCAGTTCTTGACCCCAGTTTAATGTTCAGAAGGGTCCTTTTCATGTTACCTCCAAAGGGACAGATGTCCTCCTTCCAAATAAAGAAATGATTCATCTAAAAAATAAAATGAAGATACAAAAAATGAGAGGAAAGTTTAAAAAGAAAAAATCAACATAAGAATAACAATGACGGTTCCTATTAAACTATCATGCCCCTGCTGGTAATTGATGCCAGGTCTCTAGTTCCCAGCTCAGATCTCTGTTTCTAAATCAGATGAGGGTTTTGGTTCACTTTGACATTTTTGCCTTGGATTGCATTGCTGGAATTGCCTAAGCAGCATGTCTTTGCCTTTATCTGCCTCTCTGGATTTTATCCTTTTGCTTGTTTTTGACCTTGCCTCTGTCTTGTGTTCCTGTACTTCACTGCTCATCTGGAAATTGACTGTGATCTGTTATACTGACACTGATTCTGCATGCTGATTTTGTTCCTTACTGTTTCTCTGGATTTTTACTTTGTCCCGGCCTGACCCCTTTTGCTGTAAAAACTCATTGTCTGCTATACTGCATTACCAGTCGCAGCCAGACATCCTTTGGTACTAGTCATGGCTTGCTCTCTAGTGGCACTAGTACCCAGGCTTGTACTCCAGTAACACCTGCATGTTGCTTTGTGCTCCAGTGGTACTTTAATTTAATTTAGTGGTTGCAGAATCCTGCCTTAGGTCTAGGGGTAACAGCAATCGACAGCAAGCGCCTGTTATCTTCTACAGAATATGTGTGTATCCAGTTTCCTGACTATTTTTGCTGCACCTTGTATTTATTTTCTACTGAGCTGCTGCATTTGTATTCCAGTGTATTCAGCCCTGTACATATGTTCTGGTCTCCTAGCAGTATGTTCAGTACCTGGGCTATATTGTTTGATTGTTTTTTTTGTTGTTTCCTGTTTAATAGAGACTCTTATTATGTCCACACATACATTTCTCAGTTCCTTGCAGCACTAACATTGAACTCAAGAAACCATACAAAATATTACAGAATCCTTTATCAGTGCTGTCCTACTGAAAGAGATAACATCCAAGTGTTTTAATGTAAGAAGATTCTTTATTGTTAAGTATGATCTAAAATCAGATACATGCCCCCCTGAAACCATTTTAAAAAGTCATATATGCAGAAACTATAATCACAAAACATCAGATGAGAGGCTAAAAGCATGTTATCTGGAACTCCTTTCAGTAGCTGCATGTTCATAATATGAGAGCAGAGACTAAATCATGTACCTAGCAACCAGTTTCAGTGGAAACTTGCCCAAATTCTAAAGCCTCAGTTCAGATACCTGCTTCCAGCAATTATTTTAAGAATCTACATGCCCAAAACATTAAAACTCAGATCAATAGAGGGCCTCCTACAACTTCTTTGTTTGAGACAAAAAAAAAAATCAGATTCACAAGAATTTCCAGAGAAATCCTTTCCTTATACCCAGAACTGTTGTTTTTACCCATTACACAGTGTGACTCACATGCCATGAAGGGACAGGGAAAAGTGGAAAAGACCATTGTTCTTGACTGCAACATTGACATGGCAACCTGGCTGTTCCTTGGAATATGTCTTTTTGGATTTTTGACATTCAAATGTACCCTTTGACATTTGTTTTTAATATTTTCACTGAATATATACATTATAGTTTGCAGTGCACAAATTTAATTTTCAACTCAGTTTGATGCCCTTTTCTCTTTCCAATCCAGATTGGATAAATATGTGAAAAACTATAAGGAACTCTCTTTTTCTCAGGGATTTCCACAGACATGTTGCAAAATCAAACTATATGCACTCAATTCAAAATTGATGATAACTGCCTAAAGTGTTTAAATGCAGTTTTACCACATATCCAATAATAACAACTCGTAATGGGCAATTAATAATTCAATATAATTGTATATAACATTTATAAAATGTTTAAACTCTTAAATGCAATAAAAAATAATATTTTGACAATTGTGTTTTAATTTTGCACAAGTTTCAGAGTTTAAGGTCTCCATGTACTAAAAAGCAAGTTGACAAGCTTCTCAACTTGAGAAGTTATCTGCTCGCCTTTGCTCAAGTGAGCGTGTAAAGCCCACCGCTTCTCTCGCGTGATCAATCACGTGAAAGAAGGGAATGTCAATCACCCTGAGCAAGCGAGCTCTCTGTTGGATATTTCTCTATCAGACCAATCCTGGCCAGTAGTCTTCTTTATCCCAGTGTAGGGTGGAATGATAAAGGAAAATACCAGGACAAAGAATAAAGTAAGATTAAAGGAATGAGTTAAGCCCAGAGGAAGGTCACAAGGCAAAGTAGAATTCAGCAACAGGTAGACA
The DNA here is from genome assembly GCF_027579735.1 of Bombina bombina. Classification (NCBI taxonomy): domain Eukaryota; kingdom Metazoa; phylum Chordata; class Amphibia; order Anura; family Bombinatoridae; genus Bombina; species Bombina bombina. The sequence continues at coordinate 1,160,641,024 of NC_069499.1, read as the reverse complement.
GTCCAATAATCAAAAGACAAGCGAACCCTAGTTAAAACAAGGAAAACCTATACTTGGGCAAGGAAGTCAGAGAGAAACTGGCGCCAGTGCACGCCAAAAGCTGCGCAAATGTGCAGACAGTGCTGGTATTATGGGTTTTTACAAACCCGGCGTTAACCACAAAAAAGTGAGTGTAGAGCAAAATGTTGCTCCACATCTCACCTCAATACCAGCGCTGCTTACGTTAGCGGTGAGCTGGATAAACGTGCTTGTGCACGATTTACCCATAGGAATTAATGGGGGAGAGCCGGCTGAAAAAAAACCTAACACCTGCAAAAAAGCAGCGTTTAGCTCCTAACGCAGCCCCATTGATTCCTATGGGGAAATAAAAGTTATGTCTACACCTAACATCCTAACATGAACCCCAAGTCTAAACACCCCTAATCTTACACTTATTACCCCTAATCTGCTGCCCCCAACATCGCCGACACCTACATTATATTATTAACCCCTAATCTGCTGCTCCGGACACCGCCGCCACCTACATTATACTTATGAACCCTAATCTGCTGCCCCCAACATCACTGACACCTATATTATATTTATTAACAGGCAAGAAAGAAGGTACGCTTGCTCAAAGTGGAAATGCTGGAAATCACAAGTTTATTTACAGACCAAACAGTAACAGGTATGTAGGGTCACAATTAGGAAATTAGAGGCGTTCCTAATTGTGACCCTACATACCTGTTACTGTTTGGTCTGTAAATAAACTTGTGATTTCCAGCATTTCCACTTTGAGCAAGCGTACCTTCTTTCTTGCCTGTTTGCATACCAGTGGTGGGGTTTACCGCTTCGATTTCGCTGCTCTAGCTGCAGTCCCAACCTGGAACCAGTCTTTATTTCCTGCCTTTCTACTTCTCCAAGTGAGATCATCTACCAGAGCCGATCGACGCCAGGGGTGACGTATCAGGAAGACAAAGCCGGATATCGTATACGCCAAGAAGGACACGTATAGTGCACCCGCCCGGGAGGGCTTGCATTGCCCATCCATGAGGAAGTACAGCAGCGTGCCCAGGCATCCCACCGGATCAGCGGAGGGTAAGACATCCACGGCACTTATAATCTTAACACCCCTGACCTCCAGGCTTATACGGATTACCGTTGCAGGAAACTTTCCTGGTACCTAGGGCTGCGGACATTACTTTAAACTAACTGTTTGTTTCCCTTACACTATTTGCATTGGGACTATTTATTCCCCAGTTTTGAAGGATTCTTTTGTACACTTTCAAGAAGAAACCGAGGGGGATCCTAACCTGAACACATACTCCCTTGTTGCATTATATTTATTAACCCCTAATCTGCCGCCCCCAATGTTGCCGCAATCTAAATACATTTATTAACCCCTAATCTGCCGCCCCCAACGTCGCCGCCACTATAATAAAGTTATTAACCCTTAAACCTAAGTCTAACCCTAACCCCACCTTACTTAAATATAATTTAAATAAATCTAAATAAAATTACTACAATTAACTAAATTATTCCCATTTAAAACTAAATACTTACCTATAAAATAAACCCTAAGCTAGCTACAATATAACTAAAAGTTACATTTTAGCTATCTTAGGGTTAATTTTTATTTTACAAGCAACTTTGTATTTATTTTAACTAGGTACAATAGTTATTAAATAGTTATTAACTATTTAATAACTACCTAGTTAAAATAAAGACAAATTTACCTATAAAATAAAACCTAACCTAAGTTACAATTACACCTAACACTACACTACAATTAAATTAATTACCTAAATTAAATAAAATTAATTGCAATTAAATAAAATTATCTAAAGTACAAAAAACCCCACTAAATTACAGAAACTAATAAAGAAATTACAAGATTTTTAAATTAATTACACCTAATCGAATCCCCCTAACAAAATAAAAAAGCCCTACCCTACACTAAATCACAAATAGCCTTTAAAAGGGCCTTTTGCTGGGCATTGCCCCAGAGTAATCAGCTCTTTTACCTGAAAAAAAAGTACAATTCCCCCCCAACATTAAAACCCACCACCCACACAACCAACCCTACTCTAAACCCCACCCAATCCCACCTTAAAAAAACCCTAACCCCCTGAAGATCACCTTACCGGGAGACGTCTTCACCCAACCAGGCCGAAGTCCTCAACGAAGTTGGGAGAAGTCTTCATCCAAGCTGGGCGAAGTGGTCCTCCAGACGGGCAGAAGACTTCATCCAGACGGCATCTTCTATCTTCATCCATCCGGCGCGGAGCGGGTTCATCTTCAAGACATCCGACGCGGAGCATCCTCTTCTTCCGACAGCTAAACACAGAATGAAGGTTCCTTTAAATGACGTCATCCAAGATGGCGTCCCTTCAATTCCAATTGGCTGATAGAATTCTATCAGCCAATCAGAATTAAGGTAGAAAAAATCCTATGGGCTGATGCAATCAGCCAATAGGATTGAACTGGCATTCTATTGGCTGATTGGAACAGCCAATAGAATGCCAGCTCAATCCTATTGGCTGATTGGATCAGCCAATAGGATTGAACTTCAATCCTATTGGCTGATTGCATCAGCCAATAGGATTTTTCTACCTTAATTCCGATTGGCTGATAGAATTTCTGTAATTTAGTCTTTTTTTTTTTTTTGTACTTTAGATAATTTTATTTAATTGTAATTAATTGTATTTAATTTAGGTAATTAATTTAATTGTAGTGTAGTGTTAGGTGTAATTGTAACTTAGGTTAGGTTTTATTTTACAGGTAAATTTGTCTTTATTTTAACTAGGTAGTTATTAAATAGTTAATAACTATTTAATAACTATTGTACCTAGTTAAAATAAATACAAAGTTGCCTATAAAATAAAAATAAACCCTAAGCTAGCTACAATGTAACTTTTAGTTATATTGTAGCTAGCTTAGGATTTATTTAATAGGTAAGTATTTAGTTTTAAATAGGAATAATATAGTTAATGATAGTAATTTTATTTAGATTTATTTAAATTATATTTAAGGTAGGTGGGGTTAGGGTTAGGGTTAGACTTAGGTTTAAAGGTTAATACATTTAGTATAGTGGCGGCGACATTGGGGGCGGCAGATTAGGGGTTAATAAATGGAGGTAGGGCCGGCAGATTAGGGGTTAATAATATTTAACTAGTGTTTGCGATGCGGGAGTGCGGCGGTTTAGGGGTTAATATATTTATTATAGTGGCGGCGATGTCTGGTTCGGCAGATTAGGGGTTAAAAAATGTATTTTAGTGTTTGCGATGTGGGAGGGCCTCAGTTTAGGGGTTAATAGGTAGTTTACGGGTGTTAGTGTACTTTTTAGCACTTTAGTTAAGAGTTTTATGCTACAGCGTTTTAGTGTAAAACTACTGACTTTTAAATGCGGTACCAGTCTTGACAGGAGAGGGTCTACCGCTCACTTTTGGTCAGACTCGTAATACCGGCACTATGCAAGTCCCATTGAAAATATAGGATACGCAACTGACGTAAGTGGATTTGCGGTATTTCCAAGTCTGGCCAAAAAAGCGAGCGATACACCTGTACTTTCAAGACTCGTAATACCAGCGGGCGTTAAAAAGCAGCGTTGGGACCGGCCAACGCTGCTTTTTAAGCCTAACGCAAGACTCGTAATCTAGCCGTATGTGAGTAGCGTTTCAGTGCCATTTTTTTCTAACACCCCACTCCCACCAACTTTAACCACAAAATACTGCCTAGTGCAGTAAATTTATTAAAAAATAAAATGCTGCCATCTTTATTTTTTAATAAACTACACTAAAAAGTATTTTGAGACCATTTGGGGCAGATTTATAAAATTAACCAGAGATCTGATCTCTGGTTAATTTTATAAGCGCTAATTGCTACTGCAAGCTCGCGGTAGCAATAACCAGCCACTTCTAATGGCTGATTAATTATCGCCTGCGAAAGGGGACAAAAGAAATAATAAAAGTATATTGCAGAGTTTTTTTCAAATATACAGTTTATCATTTTTATTACCATCTCAAAGTGTTTAATGTCCCTTTAAAAAGAACACAACTATAAAGAGAATTTGGCTGTGTTTAAGCTTAATTAGTACAGTTACTGTCCAGCTCTATTCCCTACGACTCAAAAACGGCAAAAACACTGTGAGGGACAGAGATTGAGAAATGATAGTGCTTTTGAGAGACAGTAGATGGAAACACCTGGTCAGTGTTTATTACATATAGAAAAAATCTTGTTGACCATTGAAGAAAATTTAACTAAAATTGTGAGGAACAACATGCAATTTAATTTAATTAGGGTTATGTTTAGGGTTCAGTATTTGAGTTCAAAATTAAGGTTTAGACTAAGAGCTATAGAGATGGTCACTTGAATACCACAGAGGGCTTCAACAATTTTGAAAGAAATTTACTGCTGCTCTTTAAAGTTAGCCTCTGATGTCACTGCAATGTCAGTTGCAACATTACTTAAAGGGACACTCAAGTCAAAATAAACTTTTATGATTCAGAAAGAGCATTTAAGCTACTTTCCATTTTACTTCCATTATCAAATTTTGCACAGTCTTTTTATATTCACACTTTCTGGGGAACAAGCTCCTACTGAGCATGTGCACAAGTTCACAGGGTATACGTATACTAGTCTGTGATTGACTAATGTCTGTCAAATGATACAGAAAAAAATCTACTGCTTATTTAAAATTCAGAGTAGGTGTAATTGCATTGTATTTTTATTATGCAGTTGTTAATTATGCAATTCTACTGTATTTAGTGGTTCTTTAACAAAAGTAGATTCACAGTGATAATAACACAGCAATTATTTTGTGACTGCAAAATCTGAGCCCTAGCAAAGTCACTATCTTTGCAAAAGCATGGCCAAAAATCATTTGTTTTTATACCCTTGGAAAAAAGCTTGGATATTACAGAGGACTAGAACATTTCCTAGGGAAACTATAGAACATATAAAATAAATGGATTTATTTATATAACATCATTTTAATCCCAGATGTACTCAAGAAAAACACTAAGATATATGGATTTAGATATCATCCGACCAGACCGTCTGCAGAGCCTATTCTTGCACCATGACCAATGACTGTTATGGATATTGTAAACTGCATAAAACTTAATTCACCTTGGCATGGCAAATCGTATTTTTTACAAACACATATGGCCAAGGTTATGTTACATTGCCCTGGGAAAAAAACTTAGAAGGTTTTGACTGTTCAGCTTTTAACAGACTTAAGTGGGCAAGAAAACCTTGTTATTTCATAGCGGTATAATTAATTATGACTGTAGTTCCTGAATTGTTTTGCTCTATGTTCTATGTAATAAACAAGAATATGTAATGCAGAAAAAAGCTCTTTAATCAGCTACGGGAAAAAATTGGAAAATTATGCATACGTTACCAAACATGAACTTTTTCATCTCCCCAAAATTAATAATTCAGTTAACAATTATATTTATTCCTTATTATTGCTATTATGATATATACTATACAATAAATACAAATTAAAGGAATATAATTGATTCTATATAAAAATACAACTAAAATACAGTTGTTATATAAAAAAATGAGTGTATTTTATTTAAAAAAAATAATAAAATAACTGGACTAGACAGTATTTGGGGAGTAAAGTTGGCGGGAGTGCCTTTACATTGTAGTAAAGGCACAGGTAAAGTGCATTTACCTGTGTGTTCCCTGTAAATATATATGTATATGCTTATATACATATATATTTATGTGTTAATTAGTGATGTCGCAAACTTAAAAATTTCGGTTTGCGAACGGCAGGACTCGAACTTCCGCTATTGTTCGCGAAACGGCGAACAGCGCGAACTGCCATTGACTTCAATAGGCAGGCGAACTTTAAAACCCACAAGGACTCTTTCTGGCCACAATAGTGATGGAAAAGTTGTTTCAAGGGTACTAACACCTGGACTGTGGCATGCTGGAGGGGGATCCATGTCAAAACTCCCATGGAAAATTACATAGTTGATGCAGAGTCTGCTTTTAACCCATAAAGGGCCTAAATCACCTAACATTAATAAATTGTTTGCAATAACGTGCTTTAAAACATCAGTTATGATGTCGTATCAACTATGAACAACGGGAAATTGAACAAAAAAAATGATTGTACACTTTGTTCAGCCTTTTTAGACGAGGGTCCCGGACCCTCAACAGAAACAACAGCAGGAAACACCACATATGCCATCCTTTTGCACAATAGATTACAGATATGGCATTGATTTGAGGAACCCGGAGATAATTTAGAGGAACCTGGAATATTGATCAAAAAACGTGCTTGGACACCCAGTACAGGTCGTTCTCCTTCAGCCTTTTTATACGATGGGCCACAACCCTCAACAGGCACAACAGCATGAAACACCACATATGCCACCCTTTTGCACAATTGAGTACAGGTATGGCATTGATTTGAGGAACCCAGAGATAATTTAGAGGAACCGGGAATATTGAACAAAAAATGTGCTTGGACACCCAGTACAGGTCGTTCTCCTTCAGCCTATTTATACGATGGGCAACAACCCTCAACAGGCACAACAGCATGAAACACCACATATGCCACCCTTTTGCACAATCGAGTACAGATATGGCATTGATTTGAGGAACCCGGAGATAATTTAGAGGAACCGGGAAATTGAACAAAAAACGTGCTTGGACACCCAGTACAGGTTGTTCTCCTTCAGCCTTTTTATACTATGGCCCACGACCCAAAACAGGCACAACAGCATGAAACACCACATATGCCATCCTTTTGCACAATCGAGTACAGGTATGGCATTGATTTGAGGAACCCGGAGATAATTTAGAGGAACTGGGCATATTGAACAAAAATGTGCTTGTACACCCAGTACAGGTCGTTCTCCTTCAGCCTTTTTATACGATGGGCCACAACCCTCAACAGGCACAACAGCATGAAACACCACATATTCCACCCTTTTGCACAATCGAGTACAGGTATGGCATTGATTTGAGGAACCCGGAGATAATTTAGAGGAACCGGGAATATTGAACAAAAAATATGCTTGGACACCCAGTACAGGTAGTTCTCCTTCAGCCTTTTTATACGATGGGCCACAACCCTCAACAGGCACAACAGCATGAAACACCACATATGCCACCCTTTTGCACAATCGAGTACAGGTATGGCATTGATTTGAGGAACCCGGTGATAATTTAGAGGAACCGGGAATATTGAACAAAAAATGTGCTTGGACACCCAGTACAGTTCCTTCTCCTTCAGCCTTTTTATATGATGGGCCACGACCCTCAACAGGCACAACAGCATGAAACACCACATATGCCACCCTTTTGCACAATCAAGTACAGGTATGGCATTGATTTGAGGAACCCGGAGATAATTTAGAGGAACCTGGAATATTGAACAGAAAATGTGCTTGGACACCCAGTACAGGTCATTCTCCTTCAGCCTTTTTATACGATGGGCCACAACCCTCAACAGGCACAACAGCATGAAACACCACATATGCCACCCTTTTGCACAATCGAGTACAGGTATGGCATTAATTTGAGGAACACAGAGATAATTTAGAGGAACCAGGAATATTGAACAAAAAATGTGCTTGGACACCCAGTACAGGTCGTTCTCCTTCAGCCTTTTTATACGATGGGCCATGACCCTCAACAGGCACAACAGCATGAAAAACGACATATGCCATCCTTTTGCACAATCGAGTACAGGTATGGCATAGATGGAACCCGGAGATAATTTTTCGGAACCAAGAGATGGAAAAAGATGCTTGGTCGGTCCTCCTACTTCATATTTGGGGCACTGCGTGTGCAATGTACTATGCCACCAGATATGAGTGGTGTGTTAATTAGTACTATTCTTAACAGTTTAATCACTGTTATGTGCCTCTTTTTTTTGCTTTGAGTTTTGTAGCCACAGTGCAGCAGCAGAGGCCAGAAAAATTAGGCATGTACAAATGCCTTAAAAATTCGGTATTGTTGCAGCCGCTGCTGTAGCAGCGGCCAGAAAAATTGATGTTTGTAAAACAGTTAGAAAGTGCCCTAAAACCTTGCGGTTTGAACACTAGTTGTTGGCGGATAAGTCACGCAAGTCATCCTGCATTATAAGAAAAAAAAAAGCCAGCGTGTGTACCATTTGTAGCCCTAGGCAGCTCATCTCATTATCAGGCCTTTTTTACTCAAATGTTTCGCCCAATGTCAGTCCCTTCGGGATCCATCCCTCATTCATTTTAATAAAGGTGAGATAGTCAAGACTTTTTTGACCTAGGCGTCTTCTCTTCTCAGTGACAAAACCTCCTGCTGCACTGAAGGTCCTTTCGGACAGGACACTTGAAGCGGGGCAGGCCAGAAGTTTAATTGCAAATTGGGATAGCTCAGGCCACAGGTCAAGCCTGCACACCCAGTAGTCAAGGGGTCCATCGCTCCTTAGAATGTCGAGATCCGCAGTTAATGCTAGGTAGTCTGCTACCTGTCGGTTGAGTCTTTCTCTGAGGCTGGATCCAGAAAGGCTCTGGTGATGCATAGGAGTTAAAAAGGTCCGCATGTCCTCCATCAACAAGACGTCAGGAAAGCGTCCTGTCCTTGCCACCGTGGTCGTGGGAGGAGGAGGATTTCTTTCATCTCTTCCCCTGTTAGATTCCCGTTGTGCTGTGACATCACCCTTATACGCTGTGTAAAGCATAGTTTTTAATTTATTTTTAAAATGCTCCATCCTTTCCGACTTGCGTGAATTTGGTAACATTTCAGGCACTTTATGCTTATACCAGGGGTCTAGTAGCGTGGACACCCAGTACAGGTCGTTCTCCTTCAGCTTTTTTATACAAGGGTCCCTCAACAGGCACGACAACATGAAAGACCCCATTTGAACAAGGTTGGATGCCGAGCTAATCATGTCCCGTTCCTTGTCCTCACTGATGTCACTGAGGGTATCTTCTTCCCCCCAGCCACGTACAACACCATGGGTACCAGAGAGGTGACAACAACGAGCACCCTGGGATGCCTGTTGTGCTTGGTCTTCCTCCTCCTCCTCCTCCTCCTCCTACTCCTCAAAGCCACATTCCTCCTCTGACTCCTCTTCCTCACAATCCTCTTCCTGCGTTGCCGCAGGTCCAGCAAGCAATGCTGATAAGGCTGTTTCTGGTGGTGATGGACACCACAACTCTTCCTCTTCCTCTTCACGTTCATCTACGGCCTGATCCAGCACTCTTTGCAGGGCACGCTCCAGGAAGAAAACAAATGGTATGATGTCGCTGATGGTGCCTTCAGTGCGACTGACAAGGTTTGTCACCTCCTCAAAAGGATGCATGAGCCTACAGGCATTGCGCATGAGCATCCAGTAATTTGGCAAAAAAATCCCCAGCTCCCCAGAGAATGTCCTAGCACCCCGGTCATACAAATTCTCATTAACAGCTTTTTCTTGTTGGAGCAAGCGGTCGAACATTAGGAGTGTTGAATTCCACCGTGTCGGGCTGTCGCAAATCAAGCGCCTCACTGGCAGGTTGTTTCGACGCTGGATATCGGACAAGTGCGCCATGGCCATGTAGGAACGCCTGAAATGGCCACACACCTTCCTGGCCTGATTCAGGACGTCCTGTAAGCCTGGGTACTTATGCACAAAGCGTTGTACAATCAGATTACACACATGTGCCATGCACGGCACATGTGTTAACTTGCCCAATTTCAATGCCGCCACCAAATTACTTCCATTGTCAGAAACAACCTTGCCAATCTCCAGTTGGTGCGGAGTCAGCCACTGATCCACCTGTGCGCTCAGGGCAGTCAAGAGTGCTGGTGCGGTGTGACTCTCCGCTTTCAGGCAAGTCAAACCCAAGACGGCGTGACACTGCCATATCTGGGATGTTGAATAGTACCTGGGGAGCTGGGGGGTGCCATTGATGTGGAGCAAGACGCAGAAGCAGAAGAGGACTCAGCCGAGGAAGAGGTTATGGAAGAGGATGGAGTAGGAGGAGTAGAGGAGGTAGCAGCAGGCCTGCCTGCAAGTCGTGGCGGTTTCACCAACTCTTCTGCAGAGCCACGCATTCCATGCATGTCAGACGTCAGCAGGTTTACCCAATGTGCAGTGTAGGTGATATACCTGTCCTGACCATGCTTTGCAGACCAGCTATCAGTGGTCATATGGACCCTTGCCCCAATGCTGTGTGTCAGACATTCCATTACTTCCTTTCGCACAATAGAGTACAGGTTTGGGATTGCCTTTTGTGAAAAGAAATTTCTGCCAGGTACCTTCCACTGCGGTGTCCCAATAGATACAAATTTTTTGAAAGCATCAGACTCCACCAGCTTGTATGGTAAAAGCTGGAAGGCTAAGATGTTAAGCATATATGAGTGGTGGCTGGCTGCTGCTAGGACAGCAATTAACCACAGTATGCTGTGTAAGCCAGAAACACACAGGCCTGATAGAAAATGAAATTAGATTACACTAGCAAAATGATTTCAAAGTTTTTTTTAAAAAATGTAAAATAATGTTAAGCAGATATGAGTCGTGGCTGCTAGGTAGGGCAGCAATTAACTACAGTATGCTGTGTAAGTCAGAAACACACAGGCCTGATAGAAAATGAAATTAGATTACACTAGCAAAATGATTTCAATTTTTTTTTTAAATTTAAAATAATGTTAAGCAGATATGAGTGGTGGCTGGCTGCTGCTAGGACAGCAATTAACCACAGTATGCTGAGTAAGCCAGAAACACACAGGCCTGATAGAAAATGAAATTAGATTACACTAGCAAAATGATTTAAACGTTTTTTTTTTTAAATTTAAAATAATGTTAAGCAGATATGAGTCGTGGCTGCTAGGTAGGGCAGCAATTAACCACAGTATGCTGTGTAAGTCAGAAACACACAGGCCTGATAGAAAATGAAATTAGATTACACTAGCAAAATGATTTAAAAAATTTTATTTTAAATTTAAAATAATGTTAAGCAGATATGAGTGGTAGCTGCTAGGGCAGCAATTAACCACAGTATGCTGTGTAAGCCAGAAACACTCAGGCCTGATAGAAAATTAAATTAGATTACACTAGCAAAATGATTTCAAAGGTTTTTTTTTAGATTTAAAATAATGTTAAGCAGATATGAGTTGTGGCTGGCTGCTGCTAGGACAGCAATTAACCACATTATGCTGTGTAAGCCAGAAACACACAGGCCTGATAGAAAATGCAATTAGATTACACTAGCAAAATGATTTCAAAGTTTTTTTAAAAAAATTTAAAATAATGTTAAGCAGATATGAGTCGTGGCTGCTAGGGCAGCAATTAAACACAGTATGCTGTGTAAGTCAGAAACACACAGGCCTGATAGAAAATGAAATTCGATTACACTAGCAAAATGATTTAAAAATTTTTTTTTAAAATTTAAAATAATGTTAAGCAGATATGAGTTGTGGCTGCTAGGGCAGCAATTAACCACAGTATGCTGTGTAAGCTAGAAACACACAGGCCTGATAGAAAATGAAATTAGATTACACTAGCAAAATGATTTCAAAGTTCTTTTTTAAAATTTAAAATAATGTTAAGCAGATATGAGTCGTGGCTGCTAGGGCAGCAATTAAACACAGTATGCTGTGTAAGTCAGAAACACACAGGCCTGATAGAAAATGAAATTAGATTACACTAGCAAAATGATTTAATTTTTTTTTTTTTACATTTAAAATAATGTTAAGCAGATATGAGTCGTGGCTGCTAGGGCAGCAATTAACCACAGTATGCTGTGTAAGCCAGAAACACACAGGCCTGATAGAAAATGAAATTAGATTACACTAGCAAAATTATTTAAAAATTTTTATTTTAAATTTAAAATAATGTTAAGCAGATATGAGTGGTAGCTGCTAGGTAGGGCAGCAATTAACCACAGTATGCTGTGTGAGTCAGAAACACACAGGCCTGATAGAAAATTAAATTAGATTACACTAGCAAAATGATTTAAAGGTTTTTTTAAAATTTAAAAAAATGTTAAGCAGATATGAGTCGTGGCTGCTAGGTAGGGCAGCAATTAACCACAGTATGCTCTGTAAGTCAGAAACACACAGGCCTGATAGAAAATGAAATTAGATTACACTAGTACAATGATTTCAAAGTTTGTTTTTTTTTGTTTTTTTTTTAAATTCTTTTTTATTACCGGAAACAAATGTGATACAACAGAAAATCAAACATTACAATAGATGTTATAGAGTTATACAGTTTGCATCAGTATTTTACGTACATAATGATTACATTTACATTTACATTTCTGCAGGTGGCTTGTTAGAGCCAGGTGCGTAGAGCAGTCCATGAGAGAGGAAGGTTATGTATTGTCTTTATATGCTTTAATCTGTAGCATTTTGATGCAGCAGAAACCGTTCAGTAAACTTTGTATGCCACATCTGTCTCCATTTTTCAAAATATTTTAATAACATAACAATTAACAATAACAGTAACTACAATATACTAACATTGTGATAGAGGGGTGGAGTTCAATATGGAAAGGAAAGGTGGGGAGGAAAGGGGGAAGAAGAGAAAAAAAAAAAAGGCGAAATCTAGAAAAGCATTTCCTCAGTCGGGTAATTGGTGATTTTAAGGGTCTCCCCTTCAGTTTCACCGGAGTTAGAGTTAAGAGAAAGCTGAGGCATCATCTCCGATTGGAGAAAGGGTTTCAAAATCTGCTGTTTCAGGTCTGTGTGGAACGTATTAATAAGAGGGCACCACTTTTTCCAGAAGGGCCTTAGTCGTCTGGTCACGTCTAATCTTACGTCATACTGTTCTATGTAAAGTTGTTTGATCAATAAGTGTTTAAATTGTGCTATTGTTGGGGGATGTTTCGAAAGCCATCTTGTCAGAATACAGTGCCTTGCCAGTATGGTGCACATCGTAAGGATCTTGTGGTGTCGTTGATGTGTATCTCCCCATTTGAAGAGATATATTTCGGCCGTAGTGAATTCTATTTCAACCCCAAAGGTGATTTTTGCCCAGTATTGAAGATGTCCCCAGAAACGTCTAATAGCTGGGCAGGTATAGAAGTAGTGCAGGAAAGAGGGGGCTGGACTGCTGCATTTAATACATTGGTTGGGGCATGTGTTGTTCCATTTTGCTAATCTATTAGGAGTAATATAGTCCTTGTGTAATAGTCTAGTCTGCGCCTCTCTATAGGTTATTGCAAGAGTGGCTTGTTTTGTGCTGTCTAGACTGTCTTTCAAATCTTGTACCGATATTTCAGTATGGATGTCTGTAGCTAGTCTAGCTAGCATGTTGGTCTGAATGGTGGTCTCAGTATGTTTTATTAGTTGTGTGTAAAAATGTGTGAGGGAGAACCGACCTACTAAGAATAGTGTCTGAGCGATAGCGAAGGGTGATTTGTTCCAGAAGCTATCATGGGATGTTTGTAAAGATATCACATAGTGCCGCAGCTGAAGGTAAGCATAAAAATGCTGATTTGGAAGCTGGTATTTCGCCTTTAGCTCCTGGAAAGAGCGTATCGTGTGTAGCAATGGGTCCAGGATGTCTCCCACTGTCCTAATGCCCCGGGTTTCCCATACACGGAATGGTGCATGTTCATCACCTGCTGGGAAGTCTGCATTCCCGCGGATAGGGATATACCTTGGAGAGGGGATGTTGATTTTTAAAAATTTGTGAATCAGCTGCCATGCCTTCAGTGGGTCACGGTATAGGGCACTGTTAGCAACTCTAGGGGGAAGAGATGACATTCCCGCATAGGGGAGATAAGCCGGTGCTAGCGGGGCGACAATCGCTTCTTCAAGCGCTATGTCAGTGAAATGTTTCGTATTCATCTGCCAATCGGTGACCAATCTGGCTAATGCTGCCCAGTTGTACAACTTGAGATTTGGCAATCCTAAGCCTCCCCCCAGATATGGGAGGTGTAGCTTGTTCGCTGCTATTCTGGGCCTACCTCCCTTCCAGATGAATCTTGACATGGCACGTGAGAGTGTCCTCAGGTCCTGTCTGGACAGCAAAAACGGTAGCATAAGCAGTGGGTATAAGATTTTGGGTAGTATTGTCATCTTGATCAAGCCAATACGACCCGAGAGGCCTAGAGGGAGGTTAGCCCAATTGGTTAGCTGGGAAGCCAGCTCTGAACATTTACGTGATATGTTAAGATCATACATCCTGGAGGGATCTCTATGGAGCTTAATGCCAAGGTAGGTTAGCCCCTCCGAGACCTCCACGAATGGATAACTATGGGTAGAGGACGTATGTCTATGTAGCCATAGTATTTCTGACTTTGAGGTGTTTATTTGGTATCCCGAGAAGGTACCGAAGTTCGAAATCATGTGTAGTATGTGTGGTATATGGATGGCTGGTGTGTCGACAAACAGTAGCATGTCATCGGCGTATAACGCCAGGTGCAAGGGGATCCCTCTTAACGTGATCCCTGGGAAGAGTTGCCGAAGTTTCATCGCGAGGGGTTCCAGTGCTAGGTTGAACAGCAGCGGTGAAAGGGGACAACCCTGTCTGGTGCCCCTATGTAGCTGAAAATCCGAGGAAAAGAGGCCGTTTGCGATGACCCGTGCCACCGGATGGTGGTACATTTTACCTATAACCTCCAAGAACGGACCCGTAAAACCAAACCTCCGCATAGTATCTAGGAGATGTGGCCATTCTACCCGGTCGAAGGCCTTCTCTGCATCCAAGGATAGCAGGAAGGCCTCCGGCGTGTCTTTCCTATCTTTTTCCTGCCCCTGTGCCCAATAATATTCTATCACCTGCATGACCCTGCGAAGATTCACCACCGATGAACGTTTGAAGACGAAGCCCGTTTGATCCGGGTGGACTAGGTCAGGGAGAATCACCTTCAATCTGTTAGCAAGAATCTTCATGAACAATTTGTAATCTGTATTTAACAGAGATATTGGTCTGTAAGATTCAGGCTTTGAGCGGTCCTTGCCCGGCTTGGGAATCAGCGTGATGTGCGCTGAAGTGAAGTTGTTAGAGGGGAGGGTGTCCGTCTGAATGAAGATATTGTACAATCTGGTCAGGGTGGGCGTAATCTGGGCCTGTAGTGACTTGTAAAATTCAGCCGGTAGACCGTCTGGCCCTGGTGCCTTGCCTACTGGCAAGGATCCCAGGGTGAAGGTAAGTTCCACGAGTGTCACTGGGGCATTTAAGCTATCAATTTGGGTCTGTGTTAGTTGGGGCGGGTGCAGCGAACGCCAGAATTGCGTCTGGGCTCCCTCCGGAGCCGTGTCCTGTTGGGTATAGAGTTTTGCATAATACTGCGCGAAGCACTGCGCTATGTCCTCTGGTTTAGTGTGCGTTAGGCCTTGCGCTCTGATTGCTGTTATGTTGGCTCTAGCTGTCTGGGGTTTCGACAAGGTAGCTAGCATCCTGCCTGCCTTCCCACCGAATCTATAGAATTTTCCTGCTGTCTTTAAGAGTCCAGCAGTCGCCTGTTGTTTCATAAAAGCTTCAAGGTCAGCTTTTGCTGTTAAGTATGTCTCATAGGTTATTTTCGTGTTAGCTTGTAGATATGTTTGGTATGTTAGGCCCAGTTGTTTTTGTAAGCTCTTTAATTTATATTGTGTTTTGTGTCTTAACTTAGAGACATATGAGATTATAGCTCCGGCAAACACTGTCTTGGCCGTCTCCCACAGGAGTTGGGTGTTGTCAGTATGCGCTGCGTTATCAGTGAGAAAGTCCGTCCAAGTGTGTTGTAGATATTTGGTAAATGCCTCTGAGGTGGTCAGATAGGTCGGAAATCTAAGAATGTTTCTGTTAGTGTGCCGTCTTCGGGTCCCAAGTGACAATTCCACTGGAGCGTGATCTGAGATCAGAATATTGTGTATCTTACAGTGGTGTACCAGTGTGGTCAGTTCCCCAGCAATCATGAATAAATCAATTCTGGAGAGGGTATGTTTAGCCTTGGTCAGACAAGTATAGTCCTTCCCCTCTGGATTCATCAGCCTCCAGATGTCACAGACCCCCAGGTCCGCCTCCAGCATGTTAAAGATTTTAGTTTCAAATCTGGCCTTGTAATTTACCTTAGGGTCCCTGATATGGTGGGGTGCCAGCCAAAGTCTATCCAGAATGTGTGTGGGTGAGATATTGAAATCCCCACCAATTATTAAATTTGAGCCTATGTGGGGAGCTAGTTGCCGGGTTAATTCCGACCAGAAACCAGTAGTACTATGGTTGGGGGCATATAAGTTACAGAACACATATTTCACAGAATCTACCGTAGCTTGCACTATCAGGAACCGTCCGTCTTTGTCTAAATAGGTGTTGTCTATCCTAGTTGTTAACTTTTTCCCGAACATAATAATTAAACCCCGGCTGGCACTTGTATGAGATAGAAAGACTACCTGTCCCACCCAATCTCTCTGCAGTTTCTGGTGTTCTGGGTCTGTTAGGTGCGTCTCCTGTAATAAAGCTATGTCTGTGCCCAAGTTCTTAAGGTGATTGAGTATCAGTTTACGTTTTATGGGTGAGTGTATTCCACCCACGTTCCAGGTCACTATTTTATGCGACATTCCCAATTACAAAGGATGAGTAGAGGGGGGAGAAGAAAAAAAAAAAAAAAAAAGGGGGGGGGGGAGAGAGAGAGAGAGAGAAAGAGAGGGAAGGAGGGGCGGGAAAGGACACTGAAGGATTAAGGTAGTATCTTGACCTATTTCCATGTAACTAACATCATATGTAGTGCATTTTGTGCCTTCAACAGAAACCTTGATATACAATAAGTATTCATTAAGTTTAGCATGTACACAACAGAACCATATATACAGTATATTCCCAACATAAGCATTAACAGTTCTAATTTTAACCAAGTGCAATTGTTCCAAACCCTTATCCCTAGGAGGAGTAGCTACTTGTGCTGAAGGGTTTGAGCCTATCCGAGTCCCTGTTTGAAGTAAGAATGGTGCCTCTTGGACAATAGGCGCATAGGGCACCTCCATGATGTACTTTTTGCTCGTGAGGCATGGGAAATTAAGGGAGGGGTTTGCCGCAATGGCAATTATAAGGGTGTAGGCGGGGGAAGCAATCTTTTTAGGGTAGGATGAGGTCAAAGTAACATTAGGGCAGTATAAGTATCTATAGGCAAGACGCTTGTGGTGTCGTAAATTACAATCTAGCTTGACTCTATTGCCATTCAAATGTCTAGGGCACCTTTCGGGTTTTGAGTCTTCCTGCTTGGTGACCTGTCTACATGGTGTGCTTGTGACTATCCTCATGCCCGCTTCAGCACAACTGTCAAGATACGCTATCCAAGCATTTAGATATGTGTAACTACTATGGCCTGTATTAATTGGATCAGCTTGATCATTACTCTGAGGCAGCTCAGCACTCCCAGGGAGGAGTGTATGCGTTAGTGACCTAGTGGCATAATCTGCTAGAAACTGTAAACAAATCAAGAACAAACAGAACAGTAATAAAACAAATGAAACATGTAAAACATAAAAAAACAAGACACATTTCAACATTACCCAAGAGGCAACGTCCCGCCTCTCTTTGGAGTCCATCAAACCTTTAGGAACTAGATAAGTTCCATTCTTGAAAAGCAACATTAAGTAACAAGAAAAAAGTTCAGCCATTTTTTATCTACTATGGCCCAGAGGAGCAGAAGAGAGAGTCAAAGGGAGAGGACCTCCCATTTGGGCAGACGATCTTCAGGTTGGGGGGTGCTGATTTTCTGTTGCCAGGTAACTTTTCACCGCCTGCGGTGAGTGGAAGAATTTAACACCATATGGTGTTTGTAGACGAAGTTTTGCAGGGAAGAGGAGTGCCACTTGACGTCCCTGTTCGTGGAGTTGGGAGCAGAGCGGTGCGAATTCCTTCCTTTGTCTAGAGACCTCCAGTGAGAAGTCCTGGAACAGAAGTAGCTTCGAGCCCTCATATATCAGTTCCTTGTGCGATCTATAGGCTCTCAGAATTTTCAATTTTTCCTGGAAATTCAAACATTTGAATATCACCTGTCTAGGTTTAGTTCCCATCTGTTCCAAGGTCTTTTCAGGACCTATTCGGTGCGCACGTTCTACATCAATGGGTAGGATGTCATCATGGATACCCAGTAGTCTGGGGAGTTTCAGTGCCGTAAACTCAAGCAGGTCTTTGCCTTTGATTGATTCTGGCACTCCTACAATCCGCAAATTATTGCGGCGACTCCTGTTCTCCAGGTCATCTATGCGTTCTTGGAGTAGTTGAGTTTTCTTCACTAATTGTTTGACTGTGGTATCCGAGGCAAATTGCCTGTCCTCTACATCTGAGATGCGGGTTTCGGCTGCGTTTAAGCGTGTGGAGAACTGCCGCACCTCGCTCGTTAGCGTGTCTACCCCTGCTTGTAAGGAATCCATTCTAGGGAGAAAGAATGATTTTAACTCGTGTAGGAGAGCAGAATGTGAAACTGAATCTGAGATCGCTATTGGGTCAGGTACAGCTGGGCCCTCAGCATGGGGGTCAGATAAATGTTTCAGTCTCTTTTCGCTGGTCTTTGATCTGTGAGACATATCTGGTTTGGCAGAGGGAGACAGCTTGTGGAAGTATTTATCTACTTTCATTAGAGTGGGGTATGAAATCTTCTGGGTGCAGGGCAAACAAATTATATGGGAAAGTACTCAGATGTTGCAGTCGTTGTCACCTGCAGACAGTACAAACGGGTGCTTTGTAGGTAAGGTGGCGGGCAGAGGTGCACGCTCAGAGTCTCTCTGTAGTTATGTATATTCCTATCTTGATGATTCAGATAGTAGAATCTGTCTCGCTGTGATCATTCATAAATGGTGGAGGCACAGTCCGAAACAGCGCAAACACAGATGTACCAGCAATCGTGATGTTATGTACCAGGGGGGCCTTGTGGGCATAAAATGTGTAGGTTTTTAACCAGGATGTAGGTAACACTTTTCCCACTCTAGGACAGCGTGGTGCAGCCAGGATTCAGTGCCACTAAAAGTGAAAGTCATACAAAAGATATGTGTTGCTGCACAGCATTTTTCCCCAATAATAGCCTCTGTAATCCTCTTTCTCAGAAGGGGTTAATCGGTTGTCTGTAAAGTTATGTTAAACTGGATTGACCCTTCAATATTGCGTTTCCCTCTGCTATGCTTCTCCCCAGCTTCTGTAGTCTGTCTCTATGCCAGTACCAAGCCCAGTCTTTCCGGTTACTTTCTGGTTACTTACAGCTGCCCGTGATTAGCGATATGCAGAGGCGTGCGATCAGTGTTCACTACGCTTGTTCAGCTTTTGTGGGTCGAGGTCCCTCACCTCTCTTCTTCATTGCCAGGGACGGGTAGGATCCAAGATGGCGCCGGCGGTAAAACACCGCTCCAACAGGTATTGCCCTCCGGTTGCCGGAGCTGATAGTAAATGCTCTGCGCACTTAAATTGACAACTGGCACTACGGAACTTTAGCCCAGTAAGTCTATCATGCGGGGCCCAGCAGAAATAAAGTCAAGTTTTTTTTTTTAATTTAAAATAATGTTAAGCAGATATGAGTCGTGGCTGCTAGGGCAGCAATTAACCACAGTATGCTGTGTAAGCCAGAAAAACACAGGCCTGATAGAAAATGAAATTAGATTACACTAGCAAAATTATTTAAACGTTTTTTTAAAAAAATTTAAAATAATGTTAAGCAGATATGATTCGTGGCTGCTAGGTAGGGCAGCAATTAACCACAGTATGCTGTGTAAGTCAGAAACACACAGGCCTGATAGAAAATGAAATTAGATTACACTAGCAAAATGATTTAAAAGTCTTTATTTTAAATTTAAAATAATGTTAAGCAGATATGATTCGTGGCTGCTAGGTAGGGCAGCAATTAACCACAGTATGCTGTGTAAGTCAGAAACACACAGGCCTGATAGAAAATGAAATTAGATTACACTAGCAAAATGATTTAAAAGTCTTTATTTTAAATTTAAAATAATGTTAAGCAGATATGAGTGGTGGCTGCTAGGTAGGGCAGCAATTAACCACAGTATGCTCTGTAAGTCAGAAACACACAGGCCTGATAGAAAATGAAATTAGATTACACTAGCAAAATGATTTAGAGGTATTGTTTTTAAATGTAAAATAATGTTAAGCAGATATGAGTGGTGGCTGCTAGGTAGGGCAGCAATTAACCACAGTATGCTCTGTAAGTCAGAAACACACAGGCCTGATAGAAAATGAAATTAGATTACACTAGCAAAATGATTTAAAGGTTTTTTTAAAAAAAATTAAAAAAATGTTAAGCAGATATGAGTCATGGCTGCTAGGTAGGGCAACAATTAACCACAGTATGCTCTGTAAGTCAGAAACACACAGGCCTGATAGAAAATGAAATTAGATTACACTAGCAAAATGATTTACAAGTTTTTTTTACATTTAAAATAATGTTAAGCAGATATGAGTGGTGGCTGGCACAGAGCAATGAACCACAGTATATGCTGTGTGAGCCTGAGACACAGGCCTGATAGAAAATGAAATTAGATTACACTAGCAAAATAATTAATGTTAAGCATATTAATGTTAATTAATGTTAAGCAGATATCAGTGGTGGCACTAATCACAGTATATGCTGTGAGCCTCACACACAGGCTGAAAGCCAGGCAAATGCAAATAAAAATACAAAGAAAAAAAAAAAAAGACTGAAGTTATAGCCCTAAAAAGGGTTTTTTGGGGTGCTGTCCTTACAGCAGAGATTAGATGAGTCCTTCAGGACTGTAGTGGACACTAAATACACTAGCCTAGCTATCTATTTCCCTATCATGTCAGCAGCAGCAACACTAAAAGCTCCTCTCACTAAGAAAGCAAGATCATAATGAGTCTAAAATGGCTGCTGCCAAGGAGCTGGGAGGGTCTGTGAGGGAGTGTCTGCTGCTGATTGGCTCCAATGTGTCAGAAGGCTGTGACATACAGGGTCAAAGTTTCCTCAATGATGACACATAGGGGGCGGATTGAACATCGCATATGTTCGCCCGCAGCGGCGAACGCAAACAAGCTATATTCGCAGTGAACTGTTCTCTGGTGAACAGTTCGGGACATCACTAGTGTTAATATCTGTATATACACATTGTAACACATAAATATATATGTATATAATCATTGCTGCACTACTTACACCCTTCGCTGCACTTAGGTTCGTTGGAGCCTATGGAAGCACGCTCTCATAAGCTATGCTTCCTAGCTATGCGAACATGAGCTCACGTTCACATTGCGCTTAACTTGTAATACCGGCGCATATTAGCGTGCACTGGTTTTACTCAGTGGAGCGCTAATATAGCTTGTGCACAATCGATAATTAGCGCTCCACTTGTAATCTAGCCCATAAACAAAAAAACCTCTGATAAGAGCATTTGGTTGGGCATTGCCCTTAGAAGGGCATTTGGTAGGGCAGTGCCCTAAAGTAATTACAGCTGTTTTGCCCAATAAAAAAAAGCCCTATTATTAAAGTGAATGTCAATTTACCCTGTTTCGATGCCTCCTAAGCATTTGTTACCTTTCTATTAGTCAAACCGCCACATTTTTTTTGTAATAAATCAAGCATTTATTTTATATTTATGCAAAAAACTTGATGCCGTTTTCACCCCGACTCCTCCCAGCCGCCACTACTTACTTCTGCACAGAGTGACATATAGAGCGGTTCCACCTGCTCTATACGTATCTTCCAAGCGCGCTCCCGTTGAGCTGTGCAACTGCGCATGCGTGAAAAGCCGATTACGTAACTTAGCAACATTGTATTCAACGAATGAATATGCTATCCCTATGATTAAGTGCCTGTTTGCGGCACAAAATGCGTAAGGGTTAATTTACCTGTTCTATGGCTCTATTTTTAACCTTTTTTGAATAAATTGATGTTTTTATTCTAGAACGTGCCTCATGAGTGCTGCTCTTTTTTGCTATTGTGGTACTTTTGCGGCTTACGATTAGCCGCGTTTGGCTAGCACCTCACGGGTCTGTGTTTGTGACTCCTCCTCAGCTAAGGCAGTATCCGGCTTCACCTCATCACACAAGGATCTGCAGCGGTCTAGTCAGTTCTCTTCAATGAATGAATACACTCATTGAACATTGTACTGTAGATTTTTCTATTTCTTAAAAGAGGGGTAGAGAGCATGCGTGACAGGTGAACGTGCATTAGGAAAGAGTAGGAAATATCGGGATTAGCGCATGCGTATTATTAGCGTGTGACGTCAGAAATGAGAGGGTGAACCCCCCGGGGGGGGGGGGAACAGTGATTGGTAATCAGATGCTGCAAAATATCAAAAATAAAATATTGTGGGCAGAGGTTTGGAACGAAGATTGAGCAGATTTGGCGATATTACTCAGATCTAAAAAAAATGATGAATGAAAGTGCCCCTAATTTGTTACGAATGTTAATGTGGCGTTAACGAATGTCACTGACTTTACATTCACTTTAAAAAAAAAAAACTATCCTAAAAAAAATAATTTAAAAAAAAAAATCCTAAAACAAATATTGCCTGAAGAACTGCATTTTAAAGGGTATTGTCCTAAAATAATTACAGCACTTTTGGGCAAAAAAAAAAAAAACACCCCAAAAAATTGTAGTTCTAAACCCCAAAGATTCTACTCAACCAACTTGACTCTGATTACTACGTGATCAGCTTCATGGTGGCGTTCCTCTTCTTAATAGGTTAGGGGTTATTAGGTTAATAGGTTATTAGGAATTAGGATGTGCTGGAGGTGAGGGAATGTAAGGGTTTAGTAGTTTAGAGGAGCAGAATATGTATATATAATGTTTAAATGATATGCATGTTTAAAAAAAAAAAATTAAATCTATGCAATACTTAAATTAATATTCATTATACAGTAAAATACATATCACTTAAACATTGTATATAAATGTATTGACATAGCTCATATATTGTTAAAATAGGAAGATTTTTTTTTTTACTTTACTAATCTGGTATAGCGAAGACATGTTCTAGATGTAGTCATTCTGTAGGAATTAGCTGTGCGTTTCAGGGGCGTAATCTGCATTTTACTTGGGATATATCACCAGTAGTGTAATATATTCCAAGGGCAGCCCTGCAGGTTAGGTATAGGGTTTCAGCCATGTTTGTCTTTTCAGTGGCAAGACTTTACAGTGTGAGACAGGTTGTGTTTGGTTTCAGTGAGCACATTGGTTTCAGTGTAGGAACACTTCACTTTACAGAAACTGTGATCCCTATTATTTTCTATGGGAGATACAGTGCCACTCATTGGCACTTTATGGGTCCGCCCCCTTTTTTTAGAATATATCAACAGGCCAACAGACTGCTAGGCCGATAAGGGTCTTTGTGGGCCTTTGTGAGAACATAGATTTTATAGGGTAGGTTTACCTTTTAATTAAAATACAAAATAAGTTTGTAAAATCCAGAGATATAAACATATGTAGCAGGGTTGTAACAATACTGTTCATACATACACTCAAATATAACCACCAAAGTTCCATATATTAGTATCAATTTCTCCATTTCAAACAGGCATTCAGGTGCACACTCATAAATCCTCTAATGGGTCAGGCAACCTATAGTTTATATAAATAAAAAGTGAGAAGCACTCAACCTGGGAACGAACAATAGCTTTTTCTATATCTGATTACCACCCAAGAAGCAGCCCAAGTTGAGCGCTTCCCTCTTTTTATTCATGCAAATTATAACTCTTAGGAAAGTCTCCCTAAGTGTGATGCGGGAATCCAGACGTGGACCCGTTGCTCAGTGTGCCTAGAGGGATATGGCTGCACCTCACTGACGAGGCCCACACTAGGCCGAAACATACATCTGGGGTTTTGTTGTTTCTCTCGTTCAGAGAGGGATTGCCTGGTATTTCGGGGCAGGACTGTACTGTTAAGTCAGGCTCAGACTAATATGCTACAGAAAGTTCTTCTCTGTGAAAGGCACATGTTGAGCAAAAAGAGGCTGCTTCTAGGGTGGTAACTAGCCATAGAACAAGCTATTATGCTATTGTTCGTTCCCAGGTTGAGAGCTTCTCTCTTTTTATTTATGCAAATTATAACTCTTAGGGAAGTTTCCCTAAGTGTGATGCGGGAATCCAGACGTGGACCCGTTGCTCAGTGTGCCTAGAGGGATATGGCTGCACCTCACTGACGAGGCCCACACTATGCTGAAACGTGCATCTGGTATTTTGCTGTTTCGCTAGTTCAGAGAGGGATTGCCTGGTATTTCGGGGCTGGACTGTACTGTTAAGTCAGGATCAGACAGATATGCTACAGGAAAGTTTTTCTCTGTGAAAAGCACATTCTGAGCAAAAAGAGGCTGCTTTTTGGGTGGTAACTAGCCATAGAACAAGCTATTATGCTATTGTTCGTTCCCAGGTTGAGCGCTTCTCTCTTTTTATTTATGCAACCTATAGTTTATGTCACAGACGGCCTTGAAAAAAATATATTAAAATAAAATTATTTTAAAAATCATGTATCTTTTTAAACAGGCATCTCTATGCTCAGTAAACTAAAAGTAATATATTACAGTGTATGCATCACATCAATGTCGTTTTAACAATACTTTATATATACAGTATATATTTATATATATATATATATATATATATATATATATATATATATATATATATATATATATATATATATATATATATATATATAAAACAGCCAAATTAAAAAACAATTAAAGGGCCACTAAACCCAAAATCTTTCTTTCATGATTCAGATAGAGAATAGAAATTTAAACAACATTACAATTTACTTCTATTATTTATTTTGCTTCATTTTTTAGATATCCTTAGTTGAAGAAAAAGCAATGCACATGGTGAGCCAATAACATGAGGCTTCTATGTGCAGCAACCAATCAGCAGCTGCTGAGCATATCTAGATATGCTTTTCTGCAAAGAATATCAAGAGAATAAAACAAATTAGATAATATAAGTAAATTAGAAAGATGTTTAAAATTGCATTCTCTTTCTAAATCATGAAAGAAAAATGTGGGTGTCATGTCCCTTTAAATATAGCAAAAAGGGTAAATTCTTGGCTATTTCTATGTAAGATGGACTACATTAAAATGTAATTTCCAGTGCACTTCCCTTTAAGAATATTAAAGGGACACTAAAGTCAAAATTAAACTTTCATGATTCAAAAAGAGCATGCAATTTCAAGAGACTTTCCAATTTACTTCCATTATCAAATTTTGCACAGTCTTTTTATATTCATACTTTCTGAGGTACCAGCTCCTACTGAGCACGTGCACAAGTTCACAGTGTACAGGTATACTACTCTGTGATTGCCTGATAACTGTCACATGCTACAGGCAAATTGGGAAAACAAATACATTTGTCAGAAAAAAAATCTACTTCTTTTATGAAATTCAGGGTAAGTGTTATTGCATTGTTTTTTATAATGCACGTGCTAATTATGCAATTCTACTGTATTTAATGGCGTTTTAAAGGAATATTAAATTATTTTATATATGCATAATATATGTAATCAATCAGGACCTCCAATTTCTTAAAGGGATAGCAAAGTCCAAATTAAACTGTCATGATTCAGATAGGGCATGTTATTTTAAACAACTTTCTAATTTACCTTTATCATTAAATTTGCTTTGTTCTCGTTTTATTCTTAGTTAAAAGCTAAACCAAGGTAGGCTCATATGCTAATTTCTAAGTCCTTGAAGACTGCCTCTCTTCTGAATGCATTTGACAGTTTTTCACAGCTAGAGGGCATTAGTTCATTTGTTTCATATAGATAACACAGTGCTCACGCACGTGAAGTTATTTAAGAGTCAGCACTAATTGCATGAAATGCAAGTCTGTCAAAAGATCTGAGATAAGGGGGCAGTCATTAGAAGCTTAGATACAGGGTAATTACAGAGGTAAAAAGTATATTTCTATTACAGTGTTGGTTATGCAAAACTGGGGAATGGTAAATAAAGGGATTATCTATCTTTTTAACCAATAACATGTGTGGTGTTTACTTTGCCTTTAAGTGAGATTTTTAACAAACAAATTGTTCTTACACCATAAAAAGCTCTGTTACATTTCCCAATTGAAAGATTTTATTCTACAAAAAATTAAATATTGCCAATAAATGTTTGATATCTCCACTTTCCTTGATAAGAGAAAGAATACATTAATATATGGGAAGAATGAATTGTATGGGAAGATAAAATAAGACTAAATATTAGAAGAAAACAACAGACTGATACCCCTTGGTAATCAAACCACTAGAACACTGTAGTGCCCCTTTCACCTGGGTACGCCAGCAGACAGACAATCTTCTTACTTTTATTTTTTCTGTTCATTTAATCTTAAAGGGACTCTCAAGTCAAAATTAAACTTTCATTATTCAGAAAGAGCAGCAATTTTAAACAAACTTTCCAATGTACCTCCATTAACATAATGTGCACAGTCTTTTTATGTTTACACTTTCTAAGTCACCAGCTCCTACTGAGCATGTGCAAGAAATAATAGAACATACATATATGCATTTGTGATTGGCTGATGGCTGTCACATGATACAGGAGGAATGAAAAAAGACATAACTGAAATTTGTCAGAAAAAAATCTACTACTAATTTGAAATTTAGACTGTGCTATTGCATTGTCTTTTTATCATGCATTTGTTGATTATGCAAATCTACTGTGTTTACTGGTCCTTTAAAAATGTTTTACTTAATTGTACTTATTTCCATGCACTAACCTTTTCACTACCTCATAGTTTACAATAGAAATATAAAATGTTTGTGACCGAGGAGACTATAGAATTGTAATTTAAAAAAATGTAACATCATTTCTGTTTTAATAGAGGACAACTTGCTGCAGATAAAAATATGTTCTCTGAGATGGTGAATCTGATTCATATATATCTAGTATGGAATGTATATTTGTTCTATGGAATATGAGTTTATAATTCAATACAAAATATTTCAAAATTAAAATAATATATGTAATCTATAAAGCACTGCACTGGAAAATATCTGCCTACAAAACACATTATTAAAAATCCTGTATACTGTAATTTCGTTATCAAAATATGTATTGTTTTGCAAATAAAGAACAGTCCAAGGATATGTCCTTTGAAGAACACGTTGAGTTAGTTTACGTAGTTTGTTTCACTGTGACCAATCCCTCTGTAAAACTTAGCATTGTATTTTGTAGTTTGTATGTCAGCCTCTCTGGGGGAAGCATAATTTGATAGGCAAAGTATACAAACTAAATAATGAATAAACATTGCTTTTTTATTTATCCTTAGGGACAAATATATCAAGATTGCAGTTCTCAAGTAGACATCCTGTCTGCCTGCAATTGCCGCTTGTGATGCAGCATAATGTAACATTATGCAAGTGCTCTCATTTGTGCAAGCCACTCCCTGCTCTTGAGCAAAAAATTGCCCAAGAGCAGGACATATAAATTTATCTCACCACCTCAGAGGTGGCAGAGTAGGAAGCAGTTTCTGCCTCTTAACGGGACACTGAACCCAAATTTTTTCTTTCATGATTCAGATACAGAGGCCTATTTATCATATGTCTGTTGGACCTGATCCGACAGTGCGGATCAGGTCCGACAGACATCCCTGAATGTGGAGAGCAATACACTCTCCATATTCAGCATTGCACCAGCAGCTCACAAGAGCCGCTGGTGCAACGTCGCTCCCTGCAGACTTGCGGCCAATCGGCCACCAGCAGGGAGTGTCAATCAACCCGATCGTATTCTATTGGCGATTCCTGTCCACCTCATCAGAGCAGGCGGACAGGGTTATGGAGCAGTGGTCTGAAGACTCGCCAGAAACACGGCCCTTCAAGCTCCATACGGAGCTTGATAAATGGGCCTCAGAGTATGCAATGTTAAGCAACTTTCTAATTTACTCCTATTATCAAATTTTCTTCAATCTCTTGGTATCTTTATTTGAAAAGCAAGAATGTAAGTTTAGATGCCGGCCCATTTTTTGTGAACAACCTGGGTTGTCCTTGATGATTGGACAGACCCAATGTAAAAGTGATGTCCATGGTACTGAACCAAACATTGGCTTGCTCCTTAGCTTAGATGCTTTCTTTGTCAAATAAAGATAGCAAGAGAATGAAGAAAAAATGATAATAGAAGTAAATTAGAAAGTTGCTTAAAATTGCATGCTCTATCTGAATTATGAAAGAAAAAAAATGGGTTTAGTGTCCCTTTAAATTTGTCTCAAAAGCTGTTAATGCAGCTTAATAAGTCTTCCCCTTCCTGTAACATATAGGGTTTCATGTATAAGTATGTCATCTCACAACTTTCCTCATTAAACTATAGCTAATCTTTTATTTGATCCCACAATTCTGATTATTTCAAAACTGATTAGAATTGTTAATATAAAATAAACAAAACCCCACTTTGCTTACAGATATGAGATTTACCTCATTAAGAAAAAAAATAGTGTTGGTTTTCTTTACACAAAAAAAAAGCATAAAAGGGACAATGAAGTATTTTTGATATTCATCAGAAATGAATCACTGCATTGCAATAGATCTTTGCTCAAAAAATCTAGTATTGTGGCCCAGGACTGGGTCACTTCACTTGAAAAGACTTCAAAGAGGTGTTTATCTTATACACTTGCTGTGATAAGTTATAAATCAGCTACTACATATATAAAGCAATCCTCTGCAGCATGTTGGATGGTGGGGATGCTGACTTACATGGATTGTATGTCAGCCTTCCTGGGAGCAGTTGAAAAACTACACAGTTAAAATACATCTAAAGCAGGCACAATAATAATGTAAATGCATAGCAATGTTTTTTTTTATTATTCCTAGTAATGCTGAGCTATAGTGATCAGTCTACATAGGCAGAGTAATGACCATTCGCTAATATTGTATCAGACATATTTTGGATACATATTTAATAATGTAAATAATGTTATTTTGGGGCATTCAAATCCCTATTGTGTTATTTAAATTGGGAGTGTATCTAAATGGGGAAGTGCTTGCTGGTTTCACTGGCTATGTGACCAGGAGCCAAAAAGGAATCAGTAAAAAAAACAACATTACTGATAAAGAAAAACCTGGGCTTAGAAGAAGAAAGATAATGTATAAATTATAATGTTGCAAAATGTAATATTTAAGAAATGTCAGATATTACATAAAACACTAACAACATAATTACTAACTACTTTATGTTGTTTCCTTTATTTACATTTATTGCCTTTGTAGTTCAGCTGAAAGGTGCCCTAAAGGTATAAATATGATTCATGATTTATAAAGCTGAAAAGTTATGAGTCATTTTCAATATGTTTTTATTTGTTTTTGTGTGTATTAATTTCTGCTTATTATATAATATATTAAAATTACATTGTGTAAAGACTCTCAGGTTGTGCCAGTCTAGGCATGCTGCACTTATACCTGAAATTGCAGTAATAATTATATATGATTATGCATTTGTTGAGACAGGAGAAGCATAGTTTACATATATAGGGCAATTATAAATACTTAAAGGTACAAAATAGTCAATATTATTTTTTTATGATTCAGAGCAATTAAAAAAATAAAAAATTCTAATTTACTTCTTTTGTCTAGTGCCCTTTTTTGTCTTGGTTGAAAATTAGATATTTTACAAGAAAGCATAGCTAAATAAGCTCAGGAGCCTGCATTATCTTGATCACTATATTTATTATGCTGTTACAAATAATAGGCTGAATTCATAGGCATATTCATGGCACTGGGTCTTGAGAAAAAATGTTTGAAGAACCCTGGCATAATGTGCCCAATACAGGATTTGTCAAAATTAATTACATAAAATAGCAATGTGGAAAAACAATAATTGAAACATAATACTTCAGAAACGTGCTTGCAAACCGTTTGTGTGAATGTTTGTAATTGTAAAATATTTGCAAATATGTTTTGTTTTTGTAGTCTCGCTGGATAGAATGAAAGGTGTCTCAGCTATCTGACAAATGGAGGGGCTTGTCCTGGGCATTATGGGGTATTCTAGAGGCGTGGTCAGGACTTTTTACAAACACTTAGGCACTGCATGTGTATTTCATAAAGATTCTGCAAAGTATTTTGTCTTGTGGTCTCACTATTTAAAAGGGTAGGAGGTTGTTAGGTGTTAAGTGTAACCTTTTTTATTTAACATTCAGCAACCTTTTCGCTTTAAGAAGAAAATTGTCATCCCAGAGTCTGTTTCTTAGCCTGATGGTATAAAAACATAATTTATGTAAGAACTTACCTGATAAATTCATTTCTTTCATATTGGCAAGAGTCCATGAGCTAGTGATGTATGGGATATACATTCCTACCAGGAGGGGCAAAGTTTCCCAAACCTCAAAATGCCTATAAATACACCCCCCACCACACCCACAATTCAGTTTAACGAATAGCCAAGAAGTGGGGTGATAAGAAAGGAGCAAAAGCATCAACAAGGAATTGGAATAATTGTGCTTTATACAAAAAAATCATAACCACCATAAAAAGGGTGGGCCTCATGGACTCTTGCCAATATGAAAGAAATGAATTTATCAGGTAAGTTCTTACATAAATTATGTTTTCTTTCATGTAATTGGCAAGAGTCCATGAGCTAGTGACGTATGGGATAGCAAATACCCAAGATGTGGAACTCCACGCAAGAGTCACTAGAGAGGGAGGGATACAAATAAAGACAGCCAATTCCGCTGAAAAAAGAATCCACAACCCAAATCAAAAAGTTTTAATCTTATAAAGAAAAAAACTAAAATTATAAGCAGAAGAATCAAACTGAAACAGCTGCCTGAAGAACTTTTCTACCAAAAACTGCTTCTGAAGAATAAAAGACATCAAAATGGTAGAATTTAGTAAAAGTATGCAAAGAAGACCAAGTTGCTGCTTTGCAAATCTGATCAACAGAAGCTTAATTCTTAAAAGCCCAGGAAGTAGAAACTGACCTAGTAGAATGAGCCGTAATCCTCTGAGGCGTGGATTTACCTGACTCCACATAAGCATGATGAATCAAAAGCTTTAACCAGGAAGCCAAAGGAATAGCAGAGGCTTTCTGAACTTTCCTAGGACCAGAAAAGATAACAAATAGACTAGAAGTCTTTCTGAAATCGTTAGTAGCTTCAACATAATATTTCAAAGCTCTTACCACATCCAAAGAATGCAAAGATTTTTCCAAAGAATTCTTAGGATTAGGACACAATGAAGGGACAACAATTTGTTGTTGGAATTCACAACTTTAGGTAAAAATTTAAATGAAGTCCGCAAAACCGCCTTATCCTGATGAAAAATCAGAACAGTAGACTCACAAGAAAGAGCAGATAATTCAGAAACTCTTCTAGCAGAAGAGATAGCCAAAAGAAACAATACTTTCCAAGAAAGTAATTTAATATCCAAAGAATGCATAGGCTCAAACGGAGGAGCCTGTAAAGCTCTCAAAACCAAATTAAGACTCCAAGGAGGAGAGATTGATTTAATGACAGGCTTGATACGAACCAAAGCCTGCACAAAACAGTGAATGTCAGGAAGATTAGCAATTTTCCTGTAAAACAGAACAGAAAGAGCAGAGATTTGTCCTTTCAAGGAACTTGCAGACAAACCCTTATCCAAACCATCCTGAAGAATCTGTAAAATTCTAGGAATTCTAAAAGAATGCCAAGAGAATTTATGAGAGGAACACCATGAAATGTAAGTCTTTCAAACTCGGTAATAAATCTTTCTAGACACAGATTTACGAGCCTGCAACATAGTATTGATCACTGAGCCAGAGAAAACTCTATGACTAAGCACTAAGCGTTCAATCTCCATACCTTCAAATTTAATGATTTGAGATCCTGATGGAAAAACAGACCTTGAGATAGAAGGTCTGGCCTTAACGGAAGTGGCCAAGGTTGGCAACTGGACATCCGAACAAGATCCGCATACCAAAACCTGTGGCCATGCTGCAACCACCAGCAGTACAAACGAACGTTCCATTATGATTTTGGAAATCACTCTTGGAAGAAGAACTAGAGGTGGAAAGATATAAGCCGGTTGATAATTCCAAGGAAGTGACAACGCATCCACTGCTTCCGTCTGAGGATCCCTGGATCTGGACAGATACCTGGGAAGTTTCCTGTTTAGATGAGAAGCCATCAGATCTATTTCTGGAAGCCCCCATATCTGAACAATCTGAAGAAACACATCTGGGTGAAGAGACCATTCTCCCGGATGTAAAGTCTGGCGACTGAGATAATCCGCTTCCCAATTGTCTATACCTGGGATATGAACCGCAGAGATTAGACAGGAGCAGGATTCCGCCCATGCAAGTATCCGAGATACTTCTTCCATAGCTTGAAGGGAATGATTGAGACTGAAGGTTCCGACAAGCTGAAACTAATTTCAGACGTCTTTTGTCTGTTAGAGACAAAGTCATGGATACTGAATCTATTTGGAATCCTAAAAAGTTTACCCTTGTCTGAGGAATCAAATAACTTTTTGGTAAATTGATCCTCCAACCATGTTCTTGAAGAAACAACACAAGTTGATTTGTGTGAGATTCTGAAGAATGTAAAGACTGAGCAAGTACCAAGATATCGTCCAAATAAGGAAACACCGCAATACCCCGCTCTCTGATTACAGAGAGAAGGGCACCGAGAACCTTTGAGAAGCTGTTGCTAGGCCAAAAGGAAGAGTAACAAATTGGTAATGCTTGTCTAGAAAAGAGAATCTCAGGAACTGATAGTGATCTGGATGAATTGGAATATGAAGATAAGCATCCTGTAAGTCTATTGTGGACATATAATGCCCTTGCAGAACAAAAGGCAGAATAGACCTTATAGTCACCATCTTGAATGTTGGTATTCTTACATAACGATTCAAAATTTTTAGATCCAGAACTGGTCTGGAAGAATGCTCTTTCTTTGGTACAATGAACAGATTTTAATAAAACCCCAGACTCCGTTCCCGATATGGAACTGGCACAATTACCCCAAATGACCCCAGGTCTGAAACACATTTCAGGAAAGCCTGAGCCTTTACTGGGTTCACTGGAATACGTGAGAGAAAGAACCTTCTCACAGTTGGTCTTATCTTGAAACCTATTCTGTACCCTTGAGAAACAATGTTCTGAATCCAATGATTGAATTGATCCAAACATCTTTGAAAAATCATAGCCTGCCCCCTACCAGCTGTGCTGGAATGAGTGCCACACCTTCATGCGGACTTGGGAGCTGGTTTTGATTTTATAAAAGGCTTGGATTTATTCCAGACTGGAGAAGGCTTCCAATTGGAAACCGTTCCTTTAGGGGAAGGGTCAGGCTTCTGTTCCTTATTCTGGCGAAAGGAACGAAAACGGTTAGAAGCCCTAAATTTACCTTTAGATTTTTTATCCTGAGGCAAAAAAGCTCCCTTCCCCCCAGTGACAGTTGAAATGATAGAATCCAACTGAGAACCAAATAATTTATTACCTTGGAAAGAAAGAGATAGCAACGTTGACTTAGAAGTCATATCTGCATTCCAAGATTTAAGCCATAAAGCTCTTCTAGCTAAAATAGCTAAAGACATATACCTGACATCAATTCTAATGATATAAAAAATGGCATCACAAATGAAATTATTAGCATGTTGAAGAAGCTTAACAATGCTATACACATTATGATCTGGCACTTGTTGCGCTAAAGCTTCCAACCAAAAAGTTGAAGCCGCAGCAACATCAGCCAAAGAAATAGCAGGCCTGAGAAGATGACCTGAACATAAATAAGCCTTCCTTAGAAAAGATTCAAGCTTCCTATCTAAAGGATCTTTAAAACAAGTACTATCTGCCGTAGGAATAGTAGCAAGTTTAGCAAGAGTAGAGATAGCCCCCCCAACTTTGGGGATTTTTTCCCAAAACTCCAATCTATCAGTCGGCAAAGGGTACAGTCTCTTAAACCTTAAAGAATGAGTAAATGAAGTACCCAAACTATTCCATTCCCTAGAAATTACATCTGAAATAGCATCAGGAACTGGAAAAACCTCTGGAATAACTACATGAGGTTTAAAAACCTAATTTATACGTTTACTGGTTTTAATATTAAGAGGACTAGACTCCTCCATATCTAATGCAATCAACACCTCTTTAAGTAAAGAACGAATAAACTCCATTTTAAATAAATATGAAGATTTGTCAGTGTCAATATCTGAGGCAGAATCTTCTGAACCAGATAAATCCTCATAAGAGATAGATAAATCAGAATGCTGGCTGTCATTTAAAAATTCATCTAATTTATGAGAAGTTTTAAAAGACCTTTTACGTTTATTAGAAGGTGGTATAACAGACAGGACCTTCTGAATAGAATTAGAAACAAATTCTCTTACATTAACAGGAATATCCAGAACATTAGATGTTGAAGGAACAACAACAGGTAATGGACTACTACTAATGGAAATATTGTCTGCTTTTGAAAGTTTATCATGACAACTAACACAAACTACAGCCGGAGGAACAGTTACCACAAGTTTACAACAAATGCACTTAGCTTTGGTAGAACCGACATCAGGCAGCAGCATTCCAGAAGTAGATTCTGATACAGGGTAAGCTTGAGACATCTTGCAATATGTAATAGAAAAAACAACATATAAAGCAAAATTATCAAATTCCTTAAATGACAGTTTCAGGAATGGGAAAAAATGCAAACAGAATAAGCCTCTGGGAACCAGAAGCAAAAAGAAACAAAGACTTAAATAATGTCAAAAAAACTGGCGCCAAGTATGACGCCCACATTGACAAAAAAATTTGGCATCAAAAACGTCTGCAACAGACACGAGCGTCATAGATGACGCAAGTACGTGAAAACTCTCGCAGTTGACGCCGGAAATGACAACATTAACGTCAACAAACTTAATTCTTGCGCCAAAAATGACGCAATAAATTCTAGCATTTTTTGCACCCGCGAGCCTAACAGCCCGCAATTTTGAAAGAAAAGTAAATTTGAAAAATTTTCAGGTAAGAAAAAAATGTATTCATATGCATTTCCCAAAAATGAAACTGACAGTCTGTTAAGAAGGAAATATACTGATTAACCTGAATCATGGCAAATATAAGTATAAAACATATATTTAGAACTTTACATATAAAGTGCCAAACCATAGCTCAGAGTGTCATAAATAAAATAAGACATACTTACCAAAAGACACTCATCTACATATAGTAGATATCCAAACCAGTACAGAAACGAGAATCAGCAGAGGTAATGGTATATATAAGAGTATATCGTCGATCTGAAAAGGGAGGTAAGAGATGAATCTCTATGACCGATAATAGAGAACCTATGAAATAGATCCCTGATAGGATGACCATAGCAATAGGCAATCCCTCTGTCATTCACTGCACTCTGAGAGGAAAACCGGGCTTCAGCATGCTGCGAAGCGCATATCAACGTAGAAATCTAGCACAAACTTACTTCACCACCTCCATAGGAGGCAAAGTTTGTAAAACTGAATTGTGGGTGTGGAGGGGGTGTATTTATAGGCATTTTGAGGTTTGGGAAACTTTGCCCCTCCTGGTAGGAATGTATATCCCATACGTGACTAGCTCATGGACTCTTGCCAATTACATGAAAGAAATACTTGTTTTTCAATTACTGCCTTCACCTGTAATCAACTCAGCTGCAAAAGACTCTTAAAATCATTTATCAATATATATGAAACTATTTAATTTACACAGTGTTAGTTTAGTTTCAGACTATTATTATCACAGTTAAAACATACAATGAACCTTACAAGAGCTTTGCTTATGTTTGCAAAAAAAAATACTTGAATTCACTCAGGAGACAAACTAAAATCAAGGAGCAGTTTTTTATTTTAATTTTAAAACAAGATGTGTGTGACTTAACGTCATGATTTCTCAAAGTATGCTGCACTTGATGTATGTGGGTCAGGACTCATTTGGCTCATACTTGCCTGCCACCCAAGGACTCAACCCAGCTCATCCTCATAATCGGGGTCCACAAGAGGCTCATTCAGATGACTGTTGCCTCATGCCAGGTTTTAGAATCAAAAACATTATAAAATGATATCAATGACATTTAGAAATAGATATAAAGGTGTACTTAAAGGGACACTGAACCAAAAAATTTTCATTCGTGATTCAGATAGAGCATGCAATTTTAAGAAACTTTCTAATATACTCCTATTATCAAATTTTCTTCATTCTCTTGGTATCTTTATTTGAAATGCAAGAATGTAAGTTTAGATGCCGGCCCATTTTTGGTGAACAACCTGGGTTGTTCTTGCTGATTGGTGAATAAATTCATCCACCAATAAAAAAGTGCTGTCCACAGTTCTGAACCAAAAAAAGGTTAGATACCTTCTTTTTTCAAATAAAGATAGCAAGAGAAGGAAGAAAAATTGATAATAGAAGTAAATTAGAAAGTTGCTTAAAATCGCATGCTCTATCTGAATCACGAAAGAAAAAAAATTGGGTTCAGTGTCCCTTTAAGCACAGTTCTTGTCTGCTGAAGGGGCAGATTATGAGTAACAGGAATAAGCTATCTATCCATACCCATATCACCTGGAATATAAGAATATGAAATTAAAAGTGCAAGGTGTAAGAGAACCCAGGTATAAATCTAAGAAAAGAGAAAACTGTATATCATGAATCCATTAAATCATTACGTTTTAAAAATATATATAACATATGCATAAATAAATTAGTGCTGTGTTAATCCATAGATAAACATCTAGTGTGTAACATATATTTAACCCTGCACAATAATATTAACACAGCCTATGAAATACTGTCAGCTGTTCAATTACAAAACCCACAGAAAAGCTCAATACTTACCTAACAATGGAACACACAGCTCAAAACTTACCTAACAATGGAACACACACCAGAAAAGCCAATTACCTTGAAAAGGTGGAGTGAACCTCTTGGACCACTAAAAATCGCCAGAGGCCAGAATGCTTACATGTACCAACATCCTTGCCAACGTAAGTACAGGCAAGTCAGCCTGAGATATGGACTTCCAGTTATCTTTGAGCATTTCATACTGAGCGAGAAGACATAGGAATGTCAACCAAACTCCTTAGATGACAAGGAATACTCCTATAGCTCTATTGCTGGATAGTGATGCTTCCCAGAAGCATAATAATATTTATTTATTTTCACAGAAGAAAATATGTTTTTCAAAACAAAAGTAACAAAAAATAACGCATATTAAAATTTCCTCTGATACATGAAACAAAGAAAAATAAAAACTTTAATGTCAATCTAAACGTGTAAATGCTCCTCTTTCATTGATATGATTTAATTTCCTCCATACAATGTCCCTTTAATTAGAAAATCTCCCCTTTTTATTAGTGGGTAATCCTAATGCCTGAAGCAAAAATTCCACAGGAGCGGTCCTTGGGGCATACTGTTACCTAAATAATTGTTGGGGGGGGGTTTGTAATCTGTAACAAAAATAAACTAAAATCCTTTAAATACCGTAGAATTGCATAAACAACAAATGCATAATAAAAAGACTATGCAATAGCAGAGACTCTGAATTTCAAATAAGCTGTAGTCTTTTGTCTGACAAATTTCAAAATATAATGACATTTTTCCGCCCCCTTATCATGTGACAGCCATCAGCCAATCCCAGACTCATATATGTAAACACTGGAACCTTTGCACATGTGTAGTAGGAACTGGTACATGAGAATGTGTGCACAATTGCATAATGAAAGTAAACTAAAACTGTATGTTCTATCTGAGTCTTGAAAGAAAACACACCAGAGCTTTCACTAAATAAATATATACATTTGCAACATGCATTCATATGGGGACACATAAAATGTCTCTCTAAGGACAGAGAAGTGCATCTCATGTTAGAACAGAGGATACATGAAATGTATTATGCGTTATCATTCCATGTATTGATTACATTTCCAGTAAATAGTGATAATAAACACTGAGTCAGCAAAGGTCAATTTGGTATGAAAAAATAAAGTAAGTTTCTTTTTACATTGTCAGTATCCTTGTATATAAACTCTGGAATTGTATCATATTACTATTTTATTGATCTGTTCACTGAAATGTCATTTTTGAATAATTCTAACATAGCATCAACGCAAGATGAAAAAAATGTGTAATCAAAATATTATAATTAGTACAAACTGGGGGTAGGAAGTAAGACTAGGAGATCTTTTAACGTGGCGGAATATGTTTGTATAAAATAAGCACACACCCCATATTCTTTACCACAATCTTATTTCTGCATTTTCATTAAAATTAGATCTAAAATGTATTTCACCACTTTAATTAATGTTTAGGCTTACTAGCTGCCCTCCATAATTTTGGTTGCTAGCTGGCCTCCATTAAAATACTGAACAAGTTGTAAGTGACTGGGCAATATGTAGGGTCACAAAATGCCCCCCCCCCCCCACAAAGCTCTTTCTTAGAACACATTTTTTTTACCCTACCATGTATATTTACTCCTTGGCCAGTAACATACATATCAATAATTGTACCTCCTTGGTTGCCAGTAAAACCTGTAAACAGTAGAGATTTGACCCTCCTGACTGCTCCTCACTTTTTTTCTGCTCTATATTTGTAATGCAATGAGACATAGGAGGCACTATACATTTAACACTCATGGACTTTCTAAAAAACTGAACATTTAAGTTATATTACAGGACAGCTTGCTAAAATACTGGACTGTCTGGTTGAATACTGGACACCTTGCAACCTATTTACCCTACCCTATTTAGTTTCCACTGTCGAAACACATAGAATTTGATCACTATATCTTCTGAATGAGTTCCATATAAAAGCAGGACAGGTGCTTGTTACACTTTGTGCTACTACGAGTGTTAACTGATAGCTTAAATACCCTGTTGTGGCGCTTTTATCAAAGAACCTATATGCTAGTCACTACTCCATTCCTACAACACAGCGAGCTGGACAGAGACTGCAGCTATATGAGCTGGACAGAAACTGCAGCTAAGATAATCTGCTGAGGAATCCATTCACATTACAACACTCGAGACTGCTACATGCGAAAATCACTAAGCAAGATTGTATCCAAGTACACCAGAGCAAGGAAACATTATTGGTGAACCACTCCATCTGATTGGTCCATCAGTGGTCACATGACTGGAAAAACAGACAATTACAGACGAGTCGAGTAAAGGCTGTGACACACTGCAAGCGGAGCGGCGCGCAGCGTGTAGATGCGGATGTGCGCGATCAGTGTGTCCTGCCTTTTCATCTCTGAGCACCCTGCTGCGTCAGGTCACATAGCTGAGTGCTCAGAGATTAAATATTTGAACTTCAGAAGCGATGCGACGCGATGCGAA
Organism: Bombina bombina; assembly: GCF_027579735.1. Classification (NCBI taxonomy): domain Eukaryota; kingdom Metazoa; phylum Chordata; class Amphibia; order Anura; family Bombinatoridae; genus Bombina; species Bombina bombina. Next base: position 1,160,601,911 of record NC_069499.1, on the reverse strand, counting down.
GCAGCTGCATCGCTTGCAGTGTGTCACAGCCTTAACAAACCAACCGTTAGAAAAAAATCAAGGTAATCGGTAGCAGTGCACAGAGCGGTTCCTTTCGCATAAGTATTCCACTTAACCATCTTGAAGAGCGGGTATTACCATCATAGAAGTTTTGAGTATCAACCTCAATACCCGCACCACTAACTTTCAAATCATAATAGACTGAGTTTTTTCCGTCACAGACGTGTTGTCTTTGGTTGTATTCCACTCAACCTTTTATGAATTTATATTTCTAAGGCGTTCTTTTTAACCTTTATCATTATTAGTCTTTTGTTAACTGTTTAACTTATTTGTTTGCATTATTCACACAATCTGTCCAATGGGAGTATTTTAATTGTTTTTGATGCCGACATCTTTTTATATTTGTTTTTATTTCATTATATAAATACTTTTCTGTGATTATTTTTTTGTGTTTTATCTCACTTCTTTATAGATTTTTTCATACGTAGTTTTTATGTTCCACCATAGAGTTTTTATTTAGGATATATCCTGCCTCCCTTTGTATTATATCACATAAGTGCTTACACTTTGTTATTTTCAACAGTTAGCTCATTCGTTTGAGCGCTTACCCTCCTTGTCCATACACTTTTTGTCTGTTTCATATTTTTTATAGAGATTAATGAGACACCTTGGGGTTAAGCCTACTGTTCTCTAGAGCTATCACATCTTATCTTCTATATTTTTTTTTTAAATGCATAGCATTGCACTTGTAATTCACTAATAAATATTTTTGCTAAATGCTTTCTTGAAAAGGTGTCACAATAAGGGACAGTGCATTGTAATTAATTCTTCCCTTTAACATGTTCCCAGGAATGTATTCAATTGTTTACAAACAGCCTCTTTACCTTTATTTTGTCATTCAAAATAGTTGTTTTTCCTGTTAGAACCTCCGCCTATACTAAAAATGTCAGTGCTGCATAGGACACAGAAAATCTAGGTAAACAAAACGCATTAGAAAAAAATCATCCTCCCAGTGGGGGATGGGAGATAGAAACCAGCCCTTAGTAAAAATAATTCCTGAATTAGCTTTAAAGGGCCATTATACACTCATTTTTTCTTTGCATAAATGTTTTGTAGATGATCTATTTATATAGCCCATAAAGTTTTAGTTTTTTTTTTAATGTATAATTTTGCTTATTTTTAAATAACATTGCTCTGATTTTCAGACTCCTAACCAAGCCCCAAAGTTTTATGTGAATACCGTCAGCTACCTTCTCCAGCTTGCTCCTGTTTGTGTAAAGGGTCTTTTCATATGCAAAAGAAGGGGAGGGGGGGAGTGTCCTATTTGCCACTTGCAGTGGGCTTTCCACATACCTTTTCAGCAGAGCTAAACTGAGAGCTTCTAAGTAAGTTTTTAAACCGTTTTATACTGGATTTTTATATCAGTATCTGTGCATCTTATTCTTTATAGTAGTGTCTATTACATGCAGTTATATGAAAATGAGTGTATACTGTCCCTTTAAGCACAACTCCTATCTGGGGCGCGATCCGATAAAGATCGTAGTTTGCGGCGCAAGTGAGGGAACCCCCGCCGCCCGCAGTTTTAGCTCGCAACTCGAGCTATCCTATATACGGTGCCGTCAGAGGCTAAAGTGCCGTAAGTCTCACAAACCAGCGATGTCCAGAAATCTGCGTAAGCACAAATTTCTGGAGTCGCCAGTGACTTAGAAACTTCCGGCACCTACAAAACCTGACTAAAATTATTAAATCTCCCGTACTGTCTAACATGCCTCCCTAACATAGCCCGACACGTCTAACCCTCTATCCGCTATCCCCCTCACTATCCTAACAATAAAAATGTATTAACCCCTAAACCACCACTCCCGGACCCTGCCGCCACCTAATAAACTTATTAACCCCTAAACCGCCGCTCCCGGACCCCGCCGCCAGCTATATTAAATCTATAACCCCCTAATGTGAGCCCCTACCCCGCCGCCATCTATCTTACCTACCCCCTAAACTGAGCCCCTATAATTAGGGTTAATATAGGCCTAGATTTGGAGTTTGGCGTTAGCCGTGAAAATCAGCGTTAGAGGCTCCTAACGCTGGTTTTAGGCTACCGCCGGTATTTGGAGTCACTCAAAATAGGGTCTCACTTTTCAGCCGCGACTTTTCCATACCGCAGATCCCCTTACGTAAATTGCGTATCCTATCTTTTCAACTCCGGTATTTAGAGTCGTGTCTGAAGTGAGCGTTAGACATCTAACGACAAAACTCCAGCCTCAGGAAAAAAGTCAGTAGTTAAGAGCTTTCTGGGCTAACGCCGGTTTATAAACCTCTTAACTACTGTGCTCTAAAGTACACTAACACCCATAAACTACCTATGTACCCCTAAACCGAGGTCCCCCCACATCGCCGCAACTCGATTAAATTTTTTTAACCCCTAATCTGCCGACCGCCACCTACGTTATACTTATGTACCCCTAATCTGCTGCCCCTAACACCGCTGACCCCTGTATTATATTTATTAACCCCTAACCTGCCCCCCACAACGTCGCCTCCACCTACCTACACTTATTAACCCCTAATCTGCCGACCGCAAAGCGCCGCCACCTACGTTATCCTTATGTACCCCTAATCTGCTGCCCCTAACACCGCCGACCCCTATATTATATTTATTAACCTCTAATCTGCCCCCCACAACGTCGCCTCCACCTGCCTACACTTATTAACCCCTAATCTGCCGACCGGAGCTCACCGCTATTCTAATAAATGTATTAAGCCCTAAAGCTAAGTCTAACCCTAACACTAACACCCCCTAAGTTAAATATTATTTACATCTAACGAAATTAATTAACTCTTATTAAATAAATTATTCCTATTTAAAGATAAATACTTACCTGTAAAATAAATCCTAATATAGCTACAATATAAATTATAATTATATTATAGCTATTTTAGGATTTATATTTATTTTACAGGTAACTTTGTATTTATTTTAACCAGGTACAATAGCTATTAAATAGTTAATAACTATTTAATAGCTACCTAGTTAAAATAATTACAAAATTACCTGTAAAATAAATCCTAACCTAAGTTACAATTAAACCTAACACTACACTATCAATAAATTAATTAAATAAACTACCTACAATTACCTACAATTAACCTAACACTACACTATCAATAAATTAATTAAATACAATTCCTACAAATAAATACAATTAAATAAACTAGCTAAAGTACAAAAAATAAAAAATAACTAAGTTACAAAAAATAACAAAATATTTACAAACATAAAAAAATTAAAATTTTAAACTAATTACACCTACTCTAAGCCCCATAATAAAATAACAAAGCCCCCCAAAATAAAAAAATGCCCTACCCTATTCTATATTACTAAAGTTCAAAGCTCTTTTACTTTACCAGCCCTGAACAGGGCCCTTTGCGGGGCATGCCCCAAAGAATTCAGCTCTTTTGCCTGTAAAAAAAAACATACAATACCCCCCCCCCCAACATTACAACCCACCACCCACATACCCCTAATCTAACCCAAACCCCCCTTAAATAAACCTAACACTAAGCCCCTGAAGATCTTCCTACCTTATCTTCACCCTGCCAGGTTCACCGATCCGTCCTGAAGAGCTCCTCCGATGTCCTGATCCAAGCCCAAGCGGGGGGCTGAAGAGGGCTGTTCCGATCAGCCAATAGAATGTGAGCTCAATCTGATTGGCTGATTGGATCAGCCAATCGGATTGAACTTGATTCTGATTGGCTGATTCCATTAGCCAATCAGAATATTCCTACCTTAATTCCGATTGGCTGATAGAATCCTATCAGCCAATCGGAATTCGAGGGACGCCATCTTGGATGACGTCCCTTAAAGGAACCGTCATTCGGCTAGTAGGCGTCGGGAGAAGAGGATGTTCCGCGTCGGAGGTCTGCAAGATGGATCCAGAAGAAAGAAGATTGAACATGCCGTTGATAGAAGACTTTATCCGGATCATGGACCTCTTCAGCTCCCGCTTGGATGAAGACTTCATCCGGATCATGGACCTCTTCAGCTCCCGCTTGGATGAAGACTTCAGCCGGATCATGGACCTCTTCAGCCCCCCGCTTGGGCTTGGATCAGGACATCGGAGGAGCTCTTCAGGACGGATCAGTGAACCTGGCAGGGTGAAGATAAGGTAGGAAGATCTTCAGGGGCTTAGTGTTAGGTTTATTTAAGGGGGGTTTGGGTTAGATTAGGGGTATGTGGGTGGTGGGTTGTAATGTTGGGGGGGGGTATTGTATGTTTTTTTTTACAGGCAAAAGAGCTGAATTCTTTGGGGCATGCCCCGCAAAGGGCCCTGTTCAGGGCTGGTAAGGTAAAAGAGCTTTGAACTTTAGTAATATAGAATAGGGTAGGGCATTTTTTTATTTTGGGGGGCTTTGTTATTTTATTAGGGGGCTTAGAGTAGGTGTAATTAGTTTAAAATTGTTGTAATATTTTTATTATGTTTGTAAATATTTTTTATTTTTTTGTAACTTAGTTCTTTTTTATTTTTTGTACTTTAGCTAGTTTATTTAATTGTATTTATTTGTAGGAATTGTATTTAATTAATTTATTGATAGTGTAGTGTTAGGTTAATTGTAGGTAATTGTAGGTAGTTTATTTAATTAATTTATTGATAGTGTAGTGTTAGGTTTAATTGTAACTTAGGTTAGGATTTATTTTACAGGTAATTTTGTAATTATTTTAACTAGGTAGCTATTAAATAGTTATTAACTATTTAATAGCTATTGTACCTGGTTAAAATAAATACAAAGTTACCTGTAAAATAAATATAAATCCTAAAATAGCTATAATATAATTATAATTCATATTGTAGCTATATTAGGATTTATTTTACAGGTAAGTATTTATCTTTAAATAGGAATAATTTATTTAATAAGAGTTAATTAATTTCGTTAGATGTAAATTATATTTAACTTAGGGGGGTGTTAGTGTTAGGGTTAGACTTAGCTTTAGGGGTTAATACATTTATTAGAATAGCGGTGAGCTCCAGTCGGCAGATTAGGGGTTAATAATTGAAGTTAGGTGTTGGCGATGTTAGGGAGGGCAGATTAGGGGTTAATACTATTTATTATAGGGTTAGTGAGGCGGATTAGGGGTTAATAACTTTATTATAGTAGCGCTCAGGTCCGGTCGGCAGATTAGGGGTTAATAAGTGTAGGCAGGTGGAGGCGACGTTGTGGGGGGCAGATTAGGGGTTAATAAATATAATATAGGGGTCGGCGATGTTAGGGCAGCAGATTAGGGGTACATAGGGATAATGTAAGTAGGCGGTTTACGGAGCGGCAGATTAGGGGTTAATAATAATATGCAGGGGTCAGCGATAGCGGGGGCGGCAGATTAGGGGTTAATAAGTGTAAGGTTAGGGGTGTTTAGACTCGGGGTACATGCTAGGGTGTTAGGTGCAGACGTAGGAAGTGTTTCCGCATAGCAAACAATGGGGCTGCGTTAAGAGCTGAACGCGGCTTTTTTGCAGGTGTTAGGTTTTTTTTCAGCTCAAACAGCCCCATTGTTTCCTATGGGAGAATCGTGCACGAGCACGTTTTTGAGGCTGGCCGCTTGCGTAAGCAACTCTGGTATCGAGAGTTGAAGCTGCGTTAAAAATGCTCTACGCTCCTTTTTTGGAGCCTAACGCAGCCTTTATGTGGACTCTCAATACCAGAGTTATTTTTATGGTGCGGCCAGAAAAAAGCCGGCGTTAGTTTTTCGGGTCGTTACCGACAAAACTCCAAATCTAGCCTATAGTTAATATAGCTGGCAGCGGTGTAGGGGGATTAAATTAGGGGTTAATATTTTTAAAATAGATGGCGGCCGTGTAAGGGGCTCAGTTTAGGGGGTAGGTAAGCTAGATGGCGGCTGGGTAGGGGCTCAGTTTAGGGGGTAGGTAAGGTAACTGGCGGCGGGGTAGGTGCTCACTTTAGGGGGTAGGTAAGCTAGATGGCGGCGGGGTAGGGGGCTCAGTTTATGGGGTAGGTAAGGTAGATGGCGGCGGGGTAGGTGCTCACTTTAGGGGGTAGGTAAGATAGATGGCGGCGGGGTAGGGGCTCAGTTTAGGGGGTAGGTAAGGTAGATGGCAGCAGGGTAGGTGCTCACTTTAGGGGGTATGTAAGATAGATGGCGGCGGGGTAGGGGGCTCAGTTTAGGGGGTAGGTAAGATAGATGGCGGCGGTGTAAGGGACTCACTTTAGGGGGTATGTAATGTAGCTTGCGACGGTGTAGGGGGATCACATTAGGGGGTTATACTTTTATTGTAGGTGGCGGTGGGGTCCGTGTGCGGTAGTTTAGGGGTTAATAACTTTATTAGGGATTGCGGCGGGGGATCGCGGTTGACAGGTAGACAAGGCTTAGTACGGCTGCAATTTGTGGCGAGGTGAAAATTTAGTAAGATTTCTCCATTTTCGCCACGTAAGTCCTTACGCTGTATATTGGATACCAAACTGCGCTGTTGGTATACCTGCCTATGGCCCAAAAAACTACGGGCGACGGCAGAAATATACGAGCTTAACTTCTAGGTTACGCCGTATATGTGATACCAAACCAGCGCAAATTTCTGCGTTGCCGGCTTTTGTGGGCGACGCTGCATATCGGATCGGGCCCCTGCTCTTTCCTTGAGTGCACTGTCCCTTTTATTAAATTCAGGTGGATATTTTCTACAAATATGATTTAACTGATCAGGAGTTTTTGCTTATTGTACAAAACATGATTTTTGTACATTCAGATTAAAACACACGAAAAACAATAAGAAATTGACGTTTTGCAACAGCTTTTTCATGTTTTCTTTTTTTTTTTTTACATGGAGTCATAGTATATCAGACCAAAGCAAAATTAATATACAATTGATTCAGTACATATGGATGCAAATTGCATTTTAAATGTATTTTTTTTATACTGATGGAGTTTTATTTGTCAGTTGTTACGAAGATGCGCTAGAACTTACTTTTTAATAAAGATATGAAATTCAAATACCCCGTGCTCCACCACCCACTTCAAAAATCAATTTTCTGTAAGCTAAAGGTTTGAACTGTGCTCCATTCAACGCTCTAGATAAAACAAAAGTTCATTAAAGGGACGTTAAACACTAAATAAATGCTAGATAAATTGCTGCATTCAAAGAAAAGATTAGTCTGTGAATAACATGTAGATGTCATTTTTAAGTTTCATTAGTTGTTAAAAAAGTGACAAAGTAAGTGTAAAGTTTTAATGTCTATAAAACAATGGAAGCTGCCATGTTGTAACTTAGGTTACCTTCTCTGCTGAGGCCAATTAGAGATAGTTATAAATAGGTCACTAGAGTGAGCAGCCAATGGCTGTGTAGAATATAACAGTGTTCTGCACTTCCAGTTCTAACAGAAACTGAAATGCTCACAATTTCACAATGGATTTACAGGAAAAGGTGACAAAATAAATAATGAAAGTATATTGTAGAGTTTTTTTACATATACGATTTATCATTTTATATTACCATCTCAAAGTGTTTAATGTCCCTTTAAGGGAAGAGCGCTGATTGAAGAACAGTTCCTACCTTTAGCTCACAGAAAAATTGACTTTTGAAGTTATCTGAATTTCATATCTATATTAAAAATTAAGTTACAGCGCATCTTCATTACAAGTGATGAATTAAACTCAATCTAGAAGATCAATAACATCACATTAACGATAGTAGTTGAGCCCTCAGTCATTTTCATTATTTATCTGTAAAAACTTTTTCCATTATTGTTTTGGTGAAAAATGGCCCCATGCTTAATATATGCCAGCCCTGTTTTTCTGATCACAAGCTAACGACTAGATTACGAGTTTTGCGTTATAAGCGGCTCAGTGCTAACTTGCAAGTTATTGTCACCGCTCGCCTCCCTATAGTGCTGCTATTACAGGTTTGCATAAACCCGGCGTTAGCAGGCAATATAGCAGCGTTGAGCAAAATTGAGCTCCATACCGCACTCAAATACCAGCGCTGCTGTGAGCTGGTTTTACGTGCTTGTGCACAATTTCCCCATAGACATCAATGGGGACAGCCAGCTGAAAAAAAAGTCTAACACCTGCAATAAAGGAGCGTAAAGCTCCATAACGCAGCCCCATTGATTCCTATGGGGAAACAAAATTTATGCTTACACCTAACACCCTAACATAAACCCCGAGTCTAAACACCCCTAATTTGCCGCCCCGACATTGCAGACATCTATATTACACTTTTTAACCCCTAATCTGCTGCCCCAATTTTGTTGCCACCTACCTACACTTATTAACCCCTAATCTGCCGCCCCCAATGTCGCCGCCACTATACTAAAATAATAAACCCCTAAACCTAACCCTAAGTCTAAGGTTAATAAGTGTAATGTAGGTGTCCGCAATTTCGGGGGCGGCAGATTAGGGGTGTTTAGACTCAGGGTTTATGTTAGGGTGCTAGGTGTAAACATAAATTTTGTTTGCCATAGGAATCAATGGGTCTGCGTTACGGAGCGTTCTATCAGCCAATCGGAATTAAGGTTGAAAAAATCCTATTGGCTGTTGCAATCAGTCAATAGGATTGAGCTTTCATCCTATTGGCTTATCCAATCAGCCAATAGGATTGAGCTCGCATTCTATTGGCTGATTGGAACAGCCAATAGGATGAAAGCTCAATCCTATTGACTGATTGCAACAGCCAATAGGATTTTTTCAACCTTAATTCCATTTGGCTGATAGAATTCTATCAGCCAATCGGAATCTAAGGGACGCCATCTTGGATGATGTCATTTAAAGGAACATTCATTCGGGAAGAAGACGTCGAACGAAGAGGATGCTCCGCGTCGGATGTGTTGAAGATGGAGCCGGATGGATGAAGATAGAAGATGCCATCTGGGTGAAGACTTCTGCCGGCTTAGATGAAGACTTCGGCCGCTTGGATGAAGACTTCTGCCGGCTTCTTGGAGGATGGATGTCGGATCTTCAAAACTATTATTGGATCTTCAGGGGTTAGTGTTAGGATTTTTTAAGGGTTTATTGGGTGGGTTTTATTTTTAGATTAGGGGTTTGGGCTGCAATAGAGCTAAATGTCCTTTTAAGGGCAATGCCCATCCAAATGCCCTTTTCAGTGCAATGGGGAGCTTAGGTTTTTTTAGTTAGGTTTTTATTTGGGGGGTTGGTTGTGTGGGTGGTGGGTTTTACCGTTGGGGGGTATTTGTATTTTTTATTTACTGGTAAAAGAGCTGATTTCTTTGGGACAATGCCCCGCAAAAGGCCCTTTTAAGGGTTATTTGTAGTTTATTGTAGGCTATGGGTTTTTTTATTTTGGGGAGGCTTTTTTATTTTCATAGGGCTCTTAGATTAGGTGTAATTAGTTTAAATATTTGATAATTTATTTTTTATTTTGTGTAACTTAGGGTTTTGTTTTTTTTGTAACTTAGGCCTAGATTTGGAGTTTGGCGTTAGCTGGTTTTAGGCTACCTCCGGTATTTGGAGTCACTCAAAAAAGGGTCTAACGCTCACTTTTCAGCCGCGACTTTTCCATACCGCAGATCCCCTTACGTCAATTGCGTATCCTCTCTTTTCAATGGGATTTTTCTAACTCCGGTATTTAGAGTCGTGGCTGAAGTGAGCGTTAGAAATCTAACGACAAAACTCCAGCCGCAGAAAAAAGTCAGTAGTTAAGAGCTTTCTGGGCTAACGCCGGTTTATAAAGCTCTTTACTACTGTACTCTAAAGTACACTAACACCCATAAACTACCTATGTACCCCTAAACCGAGGTCCCCCCACATCGCCGCAACTCGATTAAATTTTTTTAACCCCTAATCTGCCGACCGCCAACTACGTAATCCTTATGTACCCCTAATCTGCTGCCCCTAACACTGCCGACCCCTATATTATATTTATTAACCCCTAATCTGCCCCCCACAACGTCGCCGCCAGCTACCTACACTTATTAACCCCTAATCTGCCGACCGAAAAGCGCCGCCACCTACGTTATCCTTATGTACCCCTAATCTGCTGCCCCTAACACCGCCGACCCCTATATTATATTTATTAACCCCTAATCTGCCCCCCTCAACGTCGCCTCCACTTGCCTACACTTATTAACCCCTAATCTGCCGAGCGGACCGCACCGCTACTATAATAAAGTTATTAACCCCTAATCCGCCTCACTAACCCTATAACAAATAGTATTAACCCCTAATCTGCCCTCCCTAACATCGCCGACACCTAACATCAATTATTAACCCCTAATCTGCCGACCGGAGCTCACCGCTATTCTAATAAATGTATTAACCCCTAAAGCTAAGTCTAACCCTAACACTAACACCCCCCTAAATTAAATATAATTTTAATCTAACGAAATTAATTAACTCTTATTAAATAAATTATTCTTATTTAAAGCTAAATACTTACCTGTAAAATAAATCCTAATATAGCTACAATATAAATTATAATTACATTGTAGCTATTTTAGGATTAATATTTATTTTACAGGCAACTTTGTAATTATTTTAACCAGGTACAATAGCTATTAAATAGTTAAGAACTATTTAATAGTTACCTAGTTAAAATAATTACAAAATTACCTGTAAAATAAATCCTAACCTAAGTTACAATTAAACCTAACACTATACTATCATTAAATTAATTAAATAAAATACCTACAATTACCTACAATTAAACCTAACACTACACTATCAATAAATTAATTAAATACAATATCTACAAATAACTACAATGAAATAAACTAACTAAAGTACAAAAAATAAAAAAGAACTAAGTTACAAAAAATAAAAAAATATCTACAAACATAAGAAAAATATTACAACAATTTTAAACTAATTACACCTACTCTAAGCCCCCTAATAAAACAACAAAGCCCCCCAAAATAAAAAATGCCCTACCCTATTCTAAATTACTAAAGTTAAAAGCTCTTTTACCTTACCAGCCCTGAACAGGGCCCTTTGCGGGGCATGCCCCAAGAAGTTCAGCTCTTTTGCCTGTAAAAAAAACATACAATACCCCCCCCCAACATTACAACCCACATACCCCTAATCTAACCCAAACCCCCCTTAAATAAACCTAACACTAAGCCCCTGAAGATCTTCCTACCTTATCTTCACCATACCAGGTTCACCGATCCGTCCTGAAGAGCTCCTCCGATGTCCTGATCCAAGCCAATCGGAATTTGAGGGACGCCATCTTGGATGACGTCATTTAAAGGAACCGTCATTCGTCGTTCAGTCGTCGGCCAGGATGGATGTTCCGCGTCGGAGGTCTTCAGGATGCTGCCGCTCCGCTCCAGATGGATGTCGATAGAAGATGCCGCCTGGATGAAGACTTCAATCAGATGGAAGACCTCTTCTGCCCCGCTTGGATGAAGACTTCAATCGGATGGAAGACCTCTTCTGCCCCGCTTGGATGAAGACTTCTACCGGATCATGGACATCTTCAGCCCCCCGCTTGGGCTTGGATCAGGACATCGGAGGAGCTCTTCAGGACGGATCGGTGAACCTGGTATGGTGAAGATAAGGTATTAAGATCTTCAGGGGCTTAGTGTTAGGTTTATTTAAGGGGGGTTTGGGTTAGATTAGGGGTATATGGGTGGTGGGTTGTAATGTTGGGGGGGGGGGGGTATTGTATGTTTTTTTTACAGGCAAAAGAGCTGAACTTCTTGGGGCATGCCCCGCAAAGGGCCCTGTTCAGGGCTGGTAAGGTAAAAGAGCTTTTAACTTTAGTAATTTAGAATAGGGTAGGGCATTTTTTATTTTGAGGGGCTTTGTTGTTTTATTAGGGGGCTTAGAGTAGGTGTAATTAGTTTAAAATTGTTGTAATATTTTTCTTATGTTTGTAGATATTTTTTTACTTTAGTTAGTTTATTTCATTGTAGTTATTTGTAGATATTGTATTTAATTAATTTATTGATAGTGTAGTGTTAGGTTTAATTGTAGGTAATTGTAGGTATTTTATTTAATTAATTTAATGATAGTATAGTGTTAGGTTTAATTGTAACTTAGGTTAGGATTTATTTTACAGGTAATTTTGTAATTATTTTAACTAGGTAACTATTAAATAGTTCTTAACTATTTAATAGCTATTGTACCTGGTTAAAATAATTATAAAGTTGCCTGTAAAATAAATATTAATCCTAAAATAGCTACAATGTAATTATAATTTATATTGTAGCTATATTAGGATTTATTTTACAGGTAAGTATTTAGCTTTAAATAGGAATAATTTATTTAATAAGAGTTAATTAATTTTGTTAGATTAAAATTATATTTAATTTAGGGGGGTGTTAGTGTTAGGGTTAGACTTAGCTTTAGGGGTTAATACATTTATTAGAATAGCGGTGAGCTCCAGTCGGCAGATTAGGGGTTAATAATTGAAGTTAGGTGTTGGCGATGTTAGGGAGGGCAGATTAGGGGTTAATACTATTTATTATAGGGTTAGTGAGGCGGATTAGGGGTTAATAACTTTATTATAGTAGCGGTGCGGTCCGCTCGGCAGATTAGGGGTTAATAAGTGTAGGCAGGTGGAAGCGACGTTGTGGGGGGCAGATTAGGGGTAAATAAATATAATATAGGGGTCGGCGATGTTAGGGCAGCAGATATGGGGGTACATAGGGATAATGTAAGTAGCAGCGGTTTACGGAGCGGCAGATTAGGGGTTAATAATAATATGCAGGGGTCAGCGATAGCGGGGGCGGCAGATTAGGGGTTAATAAGTGTAAGGTTAGGGGTGTTTAGACTCGGGGTACATGTTAGAGTGTTAGGTGCAGACATAGGAAGTGTTTACGCATAGAAAACAATGGGGCTGCGTTAGGAGCTGAACGCGGCTTTATATATTATGGGGTATACTCATTTTTTTAAAAGCAATATGCATAAGAATGCTTGGGCTTCTTCCAAGTGGTCTGCTTTTTATGATGAATAAAACACAGTTTTGATGTTTAATTTACATATTATTTCAGTGTGACTGTTCTGTTTTATGTAAAATTATGATTGTACCATTTTTCTGTGCTCAATGTATACACAATGTGAAAATAAAAAAAAAGACACGTACCCAGGAGGATTGGGGGACAATATGATTTAAGGTTTGATTTATTAATAACTTGATGGATATAACAAAAAAAATATGAATTAAACTCATTTTCATTTATAAAGATGTTTCAAATTCCGCTTTTAATATTGCACAACTCTACCATCACTTTAAATGACACAATCAATTTTTAGTGTATGTTTTTGTCAACATGGTGTGTCTGATTTTTTTTTTTTCCAGTTTATCATACTGCCACTTCATAAACCTCATTTATTGTGTTACTCTTAATGGGTTAAATGTGCTTAATATCTGGCACAGAAACAATAAAGGGGTTGTAATATTATTCTAACCTTTATACAAGACCCAGAGCAAAGGTGTTTAAATATTATTAAATTACTATTTTTTTTTTTCATAACAGGAGAAGCCACTGTGAGCCACACGCAGCCGCTGAACCACCACTTGACTTTCATTATAATAAAGTCAAGTGTGTGCTAGTGCATATAAGAAATATGAGTTAAGAGATTTGCAGGAGAACAATTTATAGCATCTATGTAGGTATTTTCTGTTATACGAATTTATGACCTTTCAAAGCTAGATACTGGAAATTGTGCAAGCAGAAGCTTTGGCGCTCTAAAGTGTTTCTAACTTTTTTTTTTTTTTTTTAAAGTTAGATCTTTATTATGATTAGTACATTCATTCATTTTTATTATTTAAGGACTTTCACCAAATATATAAAATTTGTGTATAATGTCATACCATACAACGAACCTTTGGACAAGAATATCATGAATGACTGTAAAACATGGTAGATCCATTAGACCAGACAAGATCACTTAGTATGGGTAGAAGACAGGGAAGTTAATATTAAAAAAGGAACTCAAAATATAACTCCATCTCTTTCTTCCTACACTTACATATTTCGCAACATTTTCTCCTTTAAGTTAAATTTAGTTGACGGTTCTAACATTTCTGTAACTTAATGGATATTGTTGACCTCCGAGACACAGCCCTCTCCTGGTTTGCCTCATATCTCTCAAAACGCTCATTTTCAGTTTCCTTTAACAACATATCTTGGGATCCTATGCCTCTCTCAGTTGGAGTACCGCAAGGCTCTGTTTTGGGTCCCTTGCTTTTCTCTCTCTATATATCCTCCCATGGGAAACTTATAGCCTTCTTTGGATTCCAGTACCACTTATATGCTGATGATACCCAAATCTATCTTTCCTCTCCTGATATCTTTCCCTCTTTACTCAACCAGATTTCCAACTGCCAACTGCAATTTCCTATTGGATGTCTTCACACTACCTCCAACTCAATTTGTCCAACACTGAGCTGCTTCTTATTCCCACCCTCTTCGAGACATCCAACACCTGACATTTCTCTGATGGTTGGAGACTCTATTCTCAACACCTCACCCCAGGTCCGCTGTCTTGGGGTTACACTTGATTCAGAACTCACATTCAACCCACATATAAAAGTGCTTACCAAATCCTGCCATTCACACCTACGCAACATTTCCAGAATTCATCCCTTCCTTACTCAAAAAACTACAAAAATACTTATTCATTCCCTCATTATGTCACGCATTGATTATTGCAATCTACTTCTAAATGGCCTTTCCGACACCGCCTCTCCTCCCTTCAATCTATTATGAATGCTTCTGCTAGACTCATCCACCTAAGACGCCGATCTACATCAGCTGCTCCGCTCTGCCAGTCTCTACACTGGCTCCCCATACACTCCAGAATACAATTTAAAGTATTAACCCTAACATACAAAGCACTCAACAGTCTAACTCCTAACTACTTTTCCTCTCTCAACGTGAAATATTCCCCATCCCGTCCTCTTCGATCAACCCCTGACCTACGTCTCTCCACTCCGCTATACAAATAAATGATAATAATAATATTACTAATAATAATAAAAGTTTTGGGAAGAATCTGTTTCAAGAGGGAGGTTAGGCGTGGTGGTCTCCGCTTATTTGTACCATAGGGGAAAAATAAATACTAAAAAGGTTTCTTTTTAATATATATAATGAAACCTTTCCTTATTAAATGCCTTTAACTGTAATAACCTTTCTAAGAATATATTCAGATTCTTTATGCTAGATCTTGTTTATGGTAAAATGTAGCTTTTCATTCAACACAATATTTAAATCAAAATACCTGATACATATGGACTTCCTTACTGAGGCTTTATATGTTGTTACTAAGTGGTATTAGTGGTAATAGGTATGAGCTGTATAATAAATAAGCAATACAAGAAGCTATTTTAATTATTTAAATATTACTTACAAAAATGTTTTTTATGGATGGTAATAATGTATGATATAGTTAGAATGTTATCATTATCACAGGTAAAATGTACTTTCATCCATTTTTAGAGCAGAAAAATATATATTTTTAAAACTTTGCTTTATGTGTTACCAGGAATAGTGATGTTTTTAATTGTGCATTGGGATTTGTCAAAGCTATCCAGCACAGAGAAGAAAAATGCATCTATGTGCACTGTCAGTTGACTATTGATAATGGAAATCAATCATTGATAAATATCTGCATATTATTTTGTACAGACTGTCAATATATACTGAGTAAGTATTAAAACAGGGTGTCCATCATATTCAAAAGAATGACTCCATTGTTCTTTTGCTTAGGACAGAGAAATGGATAGCTCAAGAAGAACACAAAAGATTAGATTCAATAAACTAATTGGTAAAACTAAAATATATGAAACATTTTGCCACAAGATAGCAACTTGAAAACTGCAAAATTCAGACTTGAAACAGACCCACATCTTACTAAACCAATAAATGGAAATATAGATAGATAGATAGATAGATAGATGATAGATAGATTGATTGATTGATTGATTGATTGATTGATTGTTTGATAGATAGCTAGATAGATAGATAGAGATAGATAGATAGATAGATAGATAGATTGATTGATTGATTGATTGTTTGATAGATAGATAGATAGATAGATAGATAGATAGATAGATGAAAGATAGATGAAAGATAGATAGATAAAAATGAAAGGGAGGCAACTTTGTCAGCTTTGAGACTCGACCAAAAGAAGAGATGCTTAACAAGGTTAATAGAGTCTTTGTGGACTCTGCATGCTGGAATGAGATTTAGGTGAAAAACCAAGACTATGCTCTAGAATGCTCCGGAGGTTTCTTTGACTGTTCTTGTTCCGCAAGACTATTATACCCTAATAAAACACAGTTGCACTGTATCTACAGTAGGTTGGGTGCCACAGCGCAGTAGGAGCAACACTTTCCTGGGGACTGGAGTTGGCAGGTGCGCTAAAGGAAGAACAATTTCTGCAGCAGGAGCTGAGGGCCATGCAAAATACGGTAAGTTTAGCTGAAAGTTCTTTATGCCTTGCCAGGAGTCTGTTAAAGGGACATGAAACCCAAAAAAAATTCTGTCATGCTTCAGATAGATAATACAATTTTAAACAACTCTCCAATTTACTTCTATTATCAAATTAGCTTTGTTCTAGAGGTATCCTTAGTTGAAGGAGGAGTAATGCACTACTGGAAGCTAGATCGCTAGCTTTGAGACTCGACCAAAAGAAGAGATGCTTAACAAGGTTAATAGAGTCTTTGTGGACTCTGCATGCTGGAATGAGATTTAGGTGAAAAACCAAGACTATGCTCTAGAATGCCCCGGAGGTTTCTTTGACTGTTCTTGTTCCGCAAGACTATTATACCCTAATAAAACACAGTTGCACTGTATCTACAGTAGGTTGGGTGCCACAGCGCAGTAGGAGCAACACTTTCCTGGGGACTGGAGTTGGCAGGTGCGCTAAAGGAAGAACAATTTCTGCAGCAGGAGCTGAGGGCCATGCAAAATACGGTAAGTTTAGCTGGAAGTTCTTTATGCCTTGCCAGGAGTCTGTTAAAGGGACATGAAACCCAAAAAAAATTCTGTCATGCTTCAGATAGATAATACAATTTTAAACAACTCTCCAATTTACTTCTATTATCAAATTAGCTTTGTTCTAGAGGTATCCTTAGTTGAAGGAGGAGTAATGCACTACTGGAAGCTATCTGAACACATCAGGAAAACCAATGACAAGAGGCATATAAGGGCAGCCACTAATCAGCAGCTAGCTTTGTCCCTGGGTTCCTGAATAGGAGGTGTTAAATAATCATCTCTGTCTCCCATTCAGTGCGTAGTTATTCATATGCAGACTGAAACACTCTCCCCCCTCTTCTGTTTTCCTGATGCTGACCTTGACAGCATTTTTGGATTATACAACCTGTGTATCACTTCTACTGAAATACGCTATCTGTGATGTGAATTGATTTTCTGGCGTATGAACTTTGGAACTGTATCCTGACTTCTGCACGTATATACCCTCCTGCTCTAATGACTGGTTTAAAGGGATAGTAAACCCAATTGTTTTCTTTCATGATTCAGATAGATCATGCAATTTTAAGCAACTTTCTAATTTACTACTATTATCATTTTTTCTTCGTTCTCTTGCTATCTTTAATTGAAAGGCATG
This sequence comes from Bombina bombina, assembly GCF_027579735.1. NCBI lineage: Eukaryota > Metazoa > Chordata > Amphibia > Anura > Bombinatoridae > Bombina > Bombina bombina. The sequence goes on along the minus strand of NC_069499.1, from coordinate 1,160,584,372 downwards.
AATGTAAAGCTTAGGAGCCGGTCCATTGTAGGTTCAGCACCCTGGATAGCGCTTGCTTATTGGTGGCAACATTTAGTATCCCTTTAAGTTCTGGCCCCTGGTATGTTCATGGATTACTCTTTTGCTGTATTGACTGGTTCTTGCTGCCAATTCACTGCATTATATTTTACCAGAGACCAGGTAATCTCTCAATTACCTTATATAATAAAAAAGTCAGATGGATCCAGCAGAGATGGCAAATAGTATTACCCCGTTACAGCAGCTGTATACCTTGGTGCATACTATGTAGAACTTGCTAACCTCTAGGTTAAACCTGCTGCATTATGTGGAAAGACTGCTACTGATACCCCAAGTATTTCCTGATTACTGCTACAGCTGAAGGAGTCAGTTTGGCATAAACCTTTGACCTTCAGCAACCCAATTAGCCAGTTAGCCACCTAATACCGAGCTAAACTTACTTGTACTCTGTAAAGCCTGAAACTTATTCTACAGTTCATACTACTTATTGTTAAAGTTCACACTGCCATAGCTTTACTAACTGGGAAATCTCAAAAGTTGGGCATATAATATAGTAGAGAAGAAACTTGAGAGTCTAGCTGTTCCTGAACCTTATAGAGACTTTCTGATGTCTTTGAAAAGAAAGGTGCAGATTTGCTCCCTCCCAGATGTCCTCCTAGTGCTGGCATATTCTTTGTAGAGAAGGACAGACGTTTGAGACCTCAATATTATTACTATATGCAATTACTATTTGCAATCATAAAGGATACCCCTACTGAAATGTTGGATAGGATTAAGGGACCACAAGTCTTTACTCAAATTGATCTGAGAGAGGCTTATAATTTGTTGCATATTAAGAAAGGTGTTGAGTGAAAGACTGCCTTCCACACCCGTTATGGAATATTTGGTGACTTGATACTTTTATTGTAATTTATTTGGATCACATCCTACTCTTCTCTCCTTCACAAGTCCATATTACTCATGCCGGTTCAGTGCTTTTGAGGCAAAGGAAGAATGGCCTTTTAAGTTGGAATGTCAATTTTCTGTTTCCATGATTCAATTCTTGGGGTATAGCTTGTCTCCTAATCACATTGAAATAGATCCCAAGAAGGCCTTTACAATCCTTGAGTGGCTGGTTCCTACTAACAAGAAAGCTGCTCAGAGATTTATTGGTTTTGCCAGATTGTATAGATGTTTTATTATAAACTTCTCTGAAGATTGTGCTCCTATTACATGTCTTACCCGGAGTTAATGTAATTCTGTTTGGACACCTGAAGAGCAGTAGACCTTTAAAAAACTTACTTCTGCTCTTATTCTTTTTAGATAGATGTTCAGAGGCAGTTCTTCTTGTAGGTGGATGCATCCAATGTTGCTTATGCGCTGTTTTGACGTCAATGGTCAACTGCATCCAGTAGCTTTTTACTCACTACACCTTACCTCTGCTGAAGAGAATTATGATGTTGGTGACAGAGAGCTAATGGGTATTAAATTTGCTTTGGAGGAGTGGAGACATTTTCTGGAAGGAGCTGTTCAGCCCGTCACTATATCTACTGATAATCGTAAACTGGAGTATTTTAGTCTGCCAAACAACTTTGTCCTAAACATCCTTGTTGGGCATTGTTCTTCTATAGGTTTAATTTTGTCATCACCTTTTGTCCGGGATCAAAATATGAAAGTGATGTCCTGTCCAGACTTCCTGATGCTACTCCAGAATTTGTGCTGCAAATGGATAATATTCTTCAGAATGATCATTTTCTTCTGACACATCGTTCTTTGCTAGATTAAGGTTTGTAGTTTTTTCTCATTTTGTTTCCACTGTTACCTTTTCTTTTGTTTATATCCCTTCATCTGATGTCTTTGACACCATTCTGGTGGTATTTGATCATTTTACTAAGATGGCACATTTTATTCTGACAGCTGGGTTATACTCTGTAACATATCTCAGCCTAATGTCACTATCCCTTTAAGACTGCCTTTCTTGATTCTGACACTCATGCTGTTTTGGGCAGTATTTACATTCAGTTTGCCTGCCTGATTAATCATTCATGCACCTGATTCCCTCAGCCTCTTTTTAAGCCTTCTCAGGTCTAATGTGCTTTGCATTAACTTTGAAGTTGCGATCCTGAACAACAGAGGTCTGTGACTGTTTCCTGCATGAATACTACAAACTTATTCAAGCTACAGCCTTTCCTATGCTTAAAATCATCAAATCGCAAGTATCCAAATAATTCCATTTTGTTACCTGGACACTGCTACTTAACAAACTCTGAACTTTATAACTATTCTTTGCTACAAGTTGTCATAGCTGAAATATCATTCTACAAATATGTTAACATATTCAGAACTCTGCATCTATGTGTTCAGTTAAAAGCTTTCATGTGATTCTCCAATATATGCACAAACAGTAATTAATGCCTTAAACTTGCAACTTGACTATCACCTGTGCTGCTCTGCTTATTACTGACATACAGCTATATATAATATTATGTACTGTGAACCTGCAACAAACCTTAGTTTGCATATACATGCACAAACAGTAATTAAAGCCTAAAACTTGCAACTTGACATTCACCTGTGCTGCTCTGCTTATTACTGTCATACAGCTCTATATAATATTATGTACTGTGAACCTGCAACAAACCTTAGTTTGTCAATCTTCAACCAGTTTACTCTGAAACCTGAACATTCCACATTGCTATATTTTTTTCTCATTGAATCCTGCAGCTACTCCTGTTAACTAACTATAAGTCACAGTGAAGCCAGAATATATTGTATACAAATGTTGCACTCTCCATGAATTCTACAATAACTTCTAGCAACTTTGAATCACAGAATATCATCTATCCACGTCCAGGATACTCTTCCCCGGGTCAGGGGTCGGTGTCTTCAAATCCCTACCACTGCCCTGAGGGTCTATGTCCTGAACGCATGTACACTGGATAATGACATCCTCTGATGGCATGACAGCTTATCTGTTCATCTGTTCAAGTAGTATGCCGTTTACATGGTTTACCAAGGAATGTGTTGTTTGACAAAAGCACTCAGTTTACTTCCAGATTTTGGAAGCATTTTTGTTCCAGTTTTCAAATTTCAAGATCCTTGTGTTCTGGATACCTTCACCTGACTAATGGACAGACATAACTGATTAATCAAACCTTGGAGAAGTGTGTACAATGTTTTTCTTCCTATCTTTTGGATAATTGGGCCTGTTTGCTTCCTACAGTTTGTTCAACTACAATAAAAATGTCCATCAGTCTTTAATGATGTCAATATTTTTTGCTAACTATAGCTTTAATCCTGCAGTGCTCCCCGAATTTCCTTTTTCCTCACCTGCTCCAGACATGAATCAGTAGTATGAGGGATCCACCAGGTGGAATCTCATCAGACAGCAAGCTACGCAATAATATTTTATTTTTTTAAAGAGCTTTATTGAAAAAGACAAATCTTATACATACACTCAAGTGCAGTATTGGGTTTACAATGCTCACCCGTACAAGGAGGACAATAAGATAATACTGTATCAACTGTTGGTGGACAGCTGAGCGAATATGAGTTACTGGTTCCGGACAAGTCCAGCTGTCCACAACACAATAAGAAATACTCTCCAGCACAGATGTGTAGTGGCAGTAACCATTCTCTAAAAAGCTCAACATGTTCACATTTTCTTAATTTTCCTGTCATTGTCCTTATTCCGCAGGTTGTATATCAGTGATAAGAGAGAACAACAGTAATTCAAATGAAGTTATTAGAACATATCATTATAATTATCAAGTAATAATAACAATGGATAACTGTAGCTTATTGTGCCCGAGTTGCAGGGCTGTGTTATTTTTGTTATCATGGATACACATCATAATAGTGGAGAAAGTCGTTCCGCACGACATAGCCCAAAGGAAGAGGTGGAGAGAAGATACAGGGGGGGGTAGAGAAAATAAGAGAAAAAAATAAAGGGGAGAGGTAGAGAACAGGAAAGGACAAGGGAGGAGTATGACTCTCAGCAGGTCCCATCTCATGTTTGCCCATTGGAGCCATATAGCCTCCCTACATAAATCATTTTTTAGTCCACAGAGTCATCTCCGCTCCACAATTGGAGTAGCATTTGATATGTTTCTAATTTGGATACTCAGGTATAATGATACTTTTCAAGTTGTAAGAGTTTTTGTGCATTTAGTTTTCAATCTATAAGCCCGGGAATTTGTGTTGTTTTCCAACGAATTGGGATCAGATTTTTCGCACCAGCCAACATCAGCATCAACAGAGTTCTTTTAATTGGGTCATAAAACTTGAATGGGAAGTGGAAGAGTAAGGTCTCTGGAGTTTTTGGAATATCCATCTTCAGGATCCTTTGGATCTCTCCCCACACCGAGGTCCAGAAACTTTTCAGCATGGGGAAATCCCACCAGATGTAAACAATTGTGCCCATTCCCCCACACCCCCTCCAGCATCTGCCTGATGTATTCGGGTAAATTGTTTTGAGTCTGGATGGCGTAAGGTACCATCGGCTCAATAGTTTGTACTGGTATTCCTGTGTGTGTGTGCTGAGACTAAAATGGTCTTAACGGCCCGGAACATCCGGTGCCATTCTGCTGTGGTATATTCAGTTTCTAGTTCTCTGTGCCACATTCTGGTGTAGGTTGGGAGAGCACCGCCCCTGGGCAGGAGAAGAAGTTTGTATATAATGGAAGTCAAATGTCTAAGAGTGGAAATGTGTGTGCATAGTTTTTCAAATAGTGTTGGTTCTCTTAGTAGTTGTTGTTTGTATTTGTGAGTGGAAATGTAGTGGCCTATTTGTAGATAAACAAACCATGGGATTGATAGGTTGGGGTGTTCTTTCATGATTTCCTCTCTTGTCATTATTCTTCCCTGCAAAGTGAAACGGTCTATGCGGTAAGTAGTGAAAGAAGTCTGGGCAGGTGTTATTTTGATTTGCATTGAAAGCTCTAGGTTTCCGTATATCGGGGATAAGGGTGAGTATTTAGTCAAGATATGTGAGTCGATTCAAACCGTTTTGTCCCATTCATAAAGTAATTCCTCTATCAAAGGAAAGTGCATTATGTTAAAGGGCCTATGTCTGGAAGACGGAGGCATCTAGGCCTATCCAGTCTTTCTGGACATAGTCGTGGCACCACTCCACCACTCTTTGGAGCAAAATAGCTCTTCAGTATAGGTGTAAGTTGGGAAGTCCCTAACCACCCTCATCTCTGGGGAGGTACATGGTTTGCCTATTTATTCTAGGTTTAATTCCTTTCCATATGTAATCTTTCATTAAGTTTTGTAACGAGGTGAGGGAGAGGAATTGGAATAGTTTGAAAAAAGTACAGTATTCTTGGGAGGACATTCATTTTGATAACATTGATTCTTCCCAACCAGGATATGGTTTTATGTCTCCAGGTTAAGAGATCATTAGAAATGTCTTTCCTAAGAGATATGTAGTTTGCTTCAAATATATCCGACACAGAGGCTGAAAGATTGATACGCAGGTATTTTAAGTATTTGTTGTTAATTACAAATGGGCAGTGGTCTCTCACCGACGTCATTGAGGTGGGTGGTAATGTAATACCCAAAAGTTCTGATTCAGTATCATTGAGGTGAAAATGGGAGACCCCCCGTACCTAGTAAATTCGCATTTAAGAGCGGGAATGGATGTTGACCCCCCCCCCCCCCGTACCTAGTAAATTCGCATTTAAGAGCGGGAATGGATGTTGCTACATCTGTAAGTGTAAATAGTAGGTCATCTGCATACATCGTCATTTTAAATTCTTTTGCTCCTAGTGGTATCCCTTTAATTGATTGATTGGCTCTTATGTTGCTCGCTAAGGCCTCAATCGAGATTGCAAATAGCAGGGGAAACAGAGGGTATCCCTGCCTGGTCCTGTTTGAGATAGTAAAGGCGTCTGAAAGGATATTGTTTACTTTAATTTGTGCATTTGGCATTGTATAGAGGGCAAAGACCGTTTTTATGAATCTGTCCCCAAATTTCATTTTTTCCAATGTGCTCCTAAGGAATTGCCAGTTAACTTTGTCGAATACCTTTTCGGCATCTGTTGATAACAGAGCAAGCGGCACCCCACTTGTTTTAGAGTATGTTTTTAACTGCAGGACTTTGAGGGTGTTATCCCTTGTCTCCCTCCCAGGGACAAACCCGACCTGATCCAAAAATATCAGTCCGGGAAGGAATTTATTGGCCCTGTTAGCCAGGGCTTTCACCAGGATTTTTACGTCGCTATTCAGTAATGATATAGGTCTATAACTTTGTGGTTTATCTGTCGATTTACCTGGTTTTGGTAATACAGTAATGTATGCAGTCAACATGGTTGTCTGTAGTTTTTCCAAGTCAGGTAGTTTATTAAACAAATTTTGTAGGTGTGGTAGCAAAGTAGACAAGAAGGTTTTATAATATTTAGCGCCCAGCCCATCCGGGCCCGGGCTTTTCCCATTGGGAAGGTCTTTCAGTGCTGCTTGTAATTCTTCATGTGTCAGGGGAGATTCAAGAAAATCTATTGCATCTTGTGCTAGTGTCGGTAAATGTGTATTTTTCAGATACTCCTGTGCCGAATCATATACAGAGGCCTTCTCAGGAGGTGAGGTGGGGGATGAGGATTTAAGGTTGTATAATTTACTGTAGTAGGAGCGAAAGGTTTCTGCTATATTGTGACTAGCTCTATGAGTTTTGCCTTCTCTATCTTTTATAGCATAAAATCAGTATCCGTTGGATGCATGGTGCGTCAGATATCATGTAGTAAATTATTTTTTAGGGTTGTGTTTATTTGTTTTAGTATGTGATGTGATACACTAGAGATGCCATTAGAGGTATCTATCCTCAGGTTTAGTGGCGCGTCCAAGGAACAGCACTCTTCTAGCAAACTTGAGTAGTTTACTTGAAAGAGCTCTAAAAAAGGTGTTTTGGGCTGTGTTAGGGGCATATACATTGACTAATGTGATTTGCCTATCATATAGTAGTCCCACTATGATGAAGAATCTACCCTCTTTGCCTCTCTCAATGTTTTGGAGCTGGAAGGGGATTCTGTGATGTAAGAGTATACCCACACCATTTTGTTTACATGGATCAGATGAAAAAAAAGCTGTGGGGTATCTGTGGTTATGGCACTTGGGTTCTTTATGTTTAGCAAAGTGTGACTCTTGCAAAAAGATTACATCACCCTGTAGTTTATGTAACTCTAGTGAGACTATTTATTGCTTCCCCAGGTTATTTAAGCCCTTTACATTAATCATAATAAAAGAGTGGGTGGACCTTTGGGATGATCTGTGGATGCACCATTGTGCATGCAGGCGTGGAAGGGGAGAGGGGAAGGAGAGAGAGAGAGAGAGATAGAGAGAGAGAGAGAGAGAGAGAGAGAGAGAGAAGTGAAGAAGAAAAATAAAAAAAGAGGTTAGAAATAAGCGGCTATGCGACAGTTAATTTACAGGATTTTACAGTTAGTAAAAGGTTACAGACCTGAGTGGAGCAGAATGTCCATACTTCCCCATTTGCCAGTATTAATAAGTCACATCCTTATGACACTGTCCTGGGGGTAATAAAGTTGGCAGATCTGTTGAGTAGCTCAGGTCTGGTTGTGGCTCTCATCCAAGGCCAGATCCGGGGAGGACGTGTTGTCTGGCGTTGGAGGTGTTATACCCAATGTTGAACAGAAGGTTTCAAGATCGTCCAATGATCTGTATAATGCTGTTTTATCTCCATTAGAGGCAACTATACATGTAGGGAACTCCCAACGATACAAGATCATGTTATCCTGCAGGGTGGAGGTTAGGAATCGTAGATCTCGATATTTTTGAAGGGTCGCTGGGCTAAGATAAGAAAAAACTTGTAGTGGGATGCCAGCATGTTGTATGGGGTGTTTACTTCTGCTATTCCGGAGGATTTCTTCTTTATCCTTGTAATTTAGTATCCTAAGAATAACATCTCTTGGAGGTGCTTTTGGTGATGGTTTAGAGCGTAAAGCCCTATGGGCTCTTTCAATGGTAACTTCAGGTGCCATTGGTGTTCCTTTAATCATCCTAAAAAGATCTTGTAAATACCCATGCAGTGCATTAGGGTTAATCGATTCGGGGATACCTCATATACGTAAATTATTCTGCTGACTATGGTTCTCTAAAGTGTATGGGCTTTATGTTTCTTATCCCTCCTTTCAAACACTCACTTTGCAAGCTTGAGTATGGATTGTAGTAGGAGCTTTTGTCTTTGACTGTGTTATTTTAATGTTTGCAGTGCTTATAAGGGTGAGGTGCTGAAATCTTGTGTCCCTTATTAATAATGTGTCTCTTATTCAGAGGTTGCACAAAATTAAGCTTTCCTTGCTGGGTTAGTGTCACAGTGTAGCATCCAGCTACTTGCAGGTTTAAAGGGACACTCAGGTTAAATTAAATGTTCATGATTCAGATACAGCATGTCATTTTAAACAACTTTCCAATTTACTTCCATTAAAAAAAATGTGCACAGTCTTTTATATTTACAATTTTTGAGTCACCAGATCCTACTGAGCATGTGCTAGAATTCACAGACTATACGTATATGCATTTGTGATTGGCTGATTGCTATCACATGGTACAAGGGGAGTGGAAATATAAATAACTTTGAAATTTGTTATAAAAAAATCTACTACTAATTTGAAGTTCAGACTAAGTGCTATTGCATTGTCTTGTTAGCTTGCATTTGTTGATTATGCAAATCTAATGTGTTGACTGGTCCTTTAAGGATATTTTGTGACTCCCCTCTGAAATTATGTGCATCGTGTACTATGGGGCAGCTGAGGCCTTGTTCAACTGTCCAGGTTTGGGCTCAGTTTAAGCCTTCCTTAGATCCCACCATCTACGTTTTTGCCCACTCATATAGTTTTCAGGTGCTTACCAAGGTCTGGCAGTGGATGCTGTAATTTGTAGACGGCTCCGGTAATCTGTCAAGCTTATGTCCGGTAGTTAGGAGTGCCGTATTCAGCCTGGCCACCTCTGTATGTTAATTCCACCTGGTCTGCGGCGTCTGTAAGTTCTGGTGCCAGAATTAGTCTTCCCTGATGTAAATGCGTGGTTCCAATGCTGTGATCGCATAAGCAAGGTAGGCTGCGGCCTATGTATGCAGCTGCCAACAGTGTTGCTAGATTGCAACTCCAGGTCCGTTTAAAGGCAAATCCTGGTAATCTTTGTATTCTTTGGGATCCCCTCGGTTCTTGGGTCAGATTAGCTATATATTATTGCCTATGTTATAACTTTGAGAGCTTTGGGCCAACTGTCAGCTTTGGAGCACTAAGTACATGTGGCCATTCTCCTGCACGAACAGGCTACGCCCCTACGCAATAATATTTATATATATATTTTTATAAACATTCTCTAAATTGTTTAGATTTTTATGTATTTATATCTTTAATACACAATTTAAGTGTTGATATATACATAAGTAATAGTGTTGTATACTAATAGATGTAATAACTACAAGCTGCAACTAAGCATATATATATATGTTATGAATATACAACTTAAAGTAAGTGTCACCTATAAGTGCAGAATAAGAAGTTATTAGTTCCACCTTAAGAACATCTAGAGTACTATGTATGAATATACTAGACTACAATGTCTAGAATTCCTATCACAGTGAAACCGGAAGTGAGGTACCAGAAGTGACATCACTTCCTGTGAGGAAGCCGGACGTGAGGCGGTAACGCCGCAGTTTGGCACCAAAATGTTTGCTGATTTAAGACACAGACAGATAAACCTAATACAGCCTTGATAAAGACCTTTAGCATGTCGAAATGTGTTGGCAATTGGTGAGATATATTTCATTAAGGTACACTTTGGTTTTACCATATTGTACTATCTTTGTATATTTGCTTTTACAGGTTGATATCATTTAAGCTTCCTTATTCACTGGGGACTCTTTGGATGTAATCACCTTGGCTTCCTGGAGTGAATATTTGGACACTTAATTTATACATAACACTTTTTCAAGTCTGAGCATTATAGGACTTTTTATTTTGTTATTATAGTGGCGGCACTAATATTTGGGCTTGTATTGATTTAATATACCTCATTTTATTTATTTTAATTTATTTTTAACTTTTTGTCTAAAGTGATTGTGAATAAATAATAGCACTTCCTATAATCGTTTCTTCAGTTTTTATCCTCCTTGGTTAAGAACTTTCAGTTTCTTGACAGGGGCGTATTAAGGCATAGGCCAACAAGGTCGGTGCCTAGAGTGAGGCTGCGGCATTTGCCACGACTTCACTGAATATGTGGCTAATCTGGCTATAAAAAAAATATTGGCACCTTCCTGCTGTTAACGCATGGCTTGAGGGAGTCACGCACGCACGTGATCTCCCAGGCGGCAACGGGGGTTAAGTGAAGAGTCAAGTCAGCGGTGGCAGGTGACAGAGACAGCCGGGAGAGGAGACTGATCATGGAGGAGTGGAGGCAGCAGAAGGGGCGCTGAGAGTGTTTCAGTATCAGTGGATGAACTGGAGGTAGGGCTGAGTCCTTATAGTAGGTACCGTAGGCTGTAGGCATAATTATCTTATTAGTTTGCAGCACTGTGCCAATAAATGTTCTAAATATTTTAAAGCTCCCTGCAATTAAAGGTGTACGGGCAGATACCAAAATATGTTATGGGCAAAAAAGGCTTAAAAGCTGGGGGGGGGGGGCAGCAGAATTGTGAGTGCCTAGGGCAGCACAAAACCTAAATACTCCCCTGTTTCTTCATGATACTTTGCTTCAGGCTGAACATCATCAGAAATTGTTTGCGGATAGATCACACTCTATTGTTTCTGCTATGCTTGTGGGGATTGGGTGTGTTCTACACTGAATTTGAGATTGTCTTGTCCTTCCATAAAGTTGGATCCACACTTTGCGGGCCTATTTCAGGTGTTGTGATAATCCCTTTCCTCAATGTGTTCATCCACATCCTCCTCCTGTTCCTGTGCATGGTGTGAATGAATTTGAGGTTAAAAAGATTTTGGATGCTCATATTCATAGATGGCTACAGTATTTGATTATATGGAAATGGTATGAGCTTGAAGAGAATTTGTGGGATACAGTGTCCAATGTCCATGGTCCAAGACTTCTACAACAGTTTAATCTTCAGCATCCATCTCATCTTGGTTCTGTTCATGCCCTGAGGTTGCACTTTTTGGAGGGCGATAAGTCAAGATCATAAGCTCAGCCAGAACCCCAATGTACTTATTGGTTATAGTGAGTTTGGAAAGAAGCTGGAGTCTGGAAGTTACCCTGGCCTTATTCCTTCCACCATGAATGGGAAGTGCTAAAAGGTCTTCTCACACTCCCATTCAGTGCTTCATTATGCAATTCACTTTTATCATAAACATTGCTTTGTTCTCTTGGTATTCTTTGTTGGAAGCTAAACCTAGGTAAGTTCATATACTAATTTCTAAGCCCTTGAGGGTCAACTTATCTCAATCTAGTTTGACATTTTTTCACAGTTAGACACTGCTAGTTCATGTGTGCCATAAAGATAACATTGTGCTCACTCCTGTGAAGTTATTTATGAGTCAGCACCGATTGCCTAAAATGCAAGTCTGTCAAAAGAACTGAAATAAGGTGGCAGTCTGCAGAGGTTTAGATACAATGTAATCACAGAGTGAAACGTGTATTAATATAACAGTGTTGGTTATGCAAAACTAGGGAATGGGTAATAAAGGGCTTATCTATCTTTTCAAATAATACAAGTTCTGGAGTAGACTGTCCCTTTAAACATTCTTGTTCCTGTCTGACCCTTATACTCCGCTATCCGTGGATTGATTTTGGATGGCTTATGAACTTTGGAACTGTACCCTGACTTCTGCACTTGGTTCCAAACGAGAAACCTCTCAATTACCTTATATGTATTAGGGTATTTAACACTAGTGATGTCGCTAACTTAAAATTTTCTGTTTGCGAACGGCGAACGCGAACTTCCGCAAATGTTCGCGAAGGGGCGAACCATGCGAACCGCCATTGACTTCCATAGGCAGGCGAATTTTAAAACCCACAGGGACTCTTTCTGGCCACAATAGTGATGAAAAAGTTGTTTCAAGGGTACTAACACCTGGACTGTGGCATGCCTGAGGGGGATCAATGGCAAAACTCCCACGGAAAATTACATAGTTGATGCAGAGTCTGGTTTTAATCCATAAAGGGCATTATTAAAAGTCAGGCAACTACAATTAGATTACACTAGCAGACTGATATTTCACAGTCAAAAAAGTTTTTTTTTTTTTTAAATTTACACTACTGTTACACCAGATATGAGTGGTGGCACTGGGCAAGTGGGCCTGGCACACACGCTGGCAGGCAGGCAACTGCAATTAGATTACACAAGCAGACTGATGTTTCACAGTCAAAAACGTTTTTTTTTTTAAATTTACACTACTGTTACACTAGATATGAGTGGTGGCACTGGGCAAGTGGGCCTGGCACACACGCTAGCAGGCAGGCAACTGCAATTAGATTACACTAGCAGACTGATGTTTCACAGTCAAAAAAGTTTTTGTTTTTTTAAATTTACACTACTGTTACACCAGATATGAGTGGTGGCACTGGGCAAGTGGGCCTGGTATACACGCTGGCAGGCAGGCAACTGCAATTAGATTACACAAGCAGACTGATGTTTCACAGTCAAAAAAGTTTTTTTTTTTTAAATTTACACTACTGTAACACCAGATATGAGTGGTGGCACTGGGCAAGTGGGCACAGTATACGCTGTGAGCCTGGCACACACGCTGGCAGGCAGGCAACTGCAATTAGATTACACTAGCAGACTGATGTTTCACAGTCAAAAAAGTTTTTTTTTTTTAAATTTACACTACTGTTACACCAGATATGAATGGTGGCACTGGGCAAGTGGGCCTGGCACACACGCTGGCAGGCAGGCAACTGCAATTAGATTACACAAGCAGACTGATGTTTCACAGTCAAAATTTTTTTTTTTTTTAAATTTATACTACTGTTACACCAGATATGAGTGGTGGCACTGGGCAAGTGGGCACAGTATACGCTGTGAGCCTGGCACACACGCTGGCAGGCAGGCAACTGCAATTAGATTACACTAGCAGACTGATGTTTCACAGTCAAAAAAGTTTTTTTTTTTTAAATTTACACTACTGTTACACCAGATATGAGTGGTGGCACTGGGCAAGTGGGCCTGGCACACACGCTGGCAGGCAGGCAAGTGCAATTAGATTACACTAGCAGATTGATGTTTCACAGTCAAAAAAGTTTTTTTTTTTTTAAATTTACACTACTGTTACACCAGATATGAGTGGTGGCACTGGGCAAGTGGGCCTGGCACACACGCTGGCAGGCAGGCAGGCAACTGCAATTAGATTACACAAGCAGACTGATGTTTCACAGTCAAAAATCAGATGAGTCCTTCAGGACTGTAGTGGACACTGAATACACTAGCCTAGCTATCAATTTCCCTATTAAATCAGCAGCAGCTACACTGTCCCTCCTCTCACTAAGAATGCAGCTTCCAAATGAATCTAAAATGGCTGCTGTCCAGGAGCTGGGAGGGTCTGGGAGGGAGGGTCTGCTGCTGATTGGCTGGAATGTGTCTGCAGACTGTGAGATACAGGGTCAAAGTTTACTCAATGATGACGAATAGGGGGCGGTTCGAACATCGCATATGTTCGCCCGCCATTGCGAACGCGAACAAGCTATGTTCGCTGGGAACTATTCGCCGGCGAACAATTCGCAACATCACTATTTAACACACCTATAGATGTTATTGACAAGAACATCCACTAACAAAGCACTAGAAAAGATAGGTGAAGCAAGCCTTGATGAATTTAAAACATTATCTCCCTTTATCAACAAGACCCCTAGGCATTGTTTGGAACACCACAGATTTACAGTTTGATCTTTAATAAATGTTGCGCTTTCGAATTATGCGGCAGAAGTATTCAGGAGGAACAACAGACTTTAAAAACCTGTGAAGTAAACATGTTTTTGTTTGGCCTTTTAATAAAGTGTGGCACATATTTAACTGGAAAAAAATCTAAAATGTCATATTTATTTTATGGAGTTAATTGTTAAAAAGACTCCATAGAATTACATGAGAATTTGATATATTTCCCACGTCTGAGTAATGACTACTTCAGTGAATAAAGTCTTGCATCTTAAATGAATGAGCAAATTATTAAACATTAATACAAAATCTAAATGACACTTTAGGAAGTTCTTATTTTAACCTTACAACATATTTTTACTTTTAAACAATTTGTGATGAAATCCAGAGATTCCTTCTCTGCAACTTTTTACCTTCCCAGAGACTATACTACGTCTGAGATATAATACGAGACATGCAGGTTCTTCTTCCTTGCATGTAAGTGTTTATTAAATACAGATATGAACCAAATGATATTATTACTGCTCGTGTGACTTGTAAAGACAAGAGTCAGTATCTCAGCCAAACATCTGGGGAAGGGTGTGGACTAACACTTAAGCTTTTAATGCCATAAACATTTCATAAATGATTAAGAGCAGCCATACAGAGGCGCAGGATAATCACATAGGAGAAAATAGATCTGGGGCTATCATTTAGGGAAGGGCTTTCCTTATAACATTTTGTGTACAAAATTGATAATGATAATCATAGACAGTTTTGGTAACCCTTTAAACACCAGTAGTTTGTTGTAACCATATCTGAAAATGAAACTAAGTTAAAGCTATAAAAAATAGCTGAGATTATTTTAAAGGTACAATAAACATTGCATATTATACAGCATATATATGCAAAGAGGAGTACACAATAGAAGTATGATTTAGCACACTCTAAGTGGTTGCTCTATATGTTGGCTGCAGGTAGTTCAGCAAATCAGAGTGCCCCATAGATAGATAGCAGCTGTGTTGCGGCTTATCTGCTATAGTGACCTGTCATTCAGAAAAAAAGAGTACTATAGAAAAGCAGAAGGATTGCGGCAGTTATTTCTCTATGTGGCGGACTGTAATAAGCCCTCTGATTGTCTTACCATCTGCAGACACTGTAGAGAAAAAAAAAACAACTTCCTACCGAGGGATATATCCATACCTATATATAATTTTATATATATATATATATATATATAAATATATATATATATATATATATATATATATATATATATATATATATATATATATACAGTATATATACACACATTAAGGTATAGATACATATTTTACCAAAAAAAACATATATATATATATATATATATATATATATATATAAATGTGCATTTATGAATAAATAGAACATATTCTGCTATGTGAAAAACTTTGGAATGTGAAATATTCATAATTAAACACGATCGGGTTTGCACGACTTGTTGGGTGTTTTTTTTCCCACTTTTTGTGCTCCATTGAAGTCTATGGGGGAATACATTAACGTGATCGTGATATTCTACCTTTGGCTTTTTGCACACATAATACGTGCGCTACCCGACATGCAAAAAAAAGCCAAAGTCGAGTAGAGTCTAGCTCTGAGACTGTCTTTTTAGTAGGCATGTGCTGTATTTACTGCAATGTAACAAATGCATTGCATAATTAAACTATGTTAGCTTTAAAGGAACACTAATATCATAATTTAACTTAAACATAATTTATAATTTATGATTCAGATAGAGCACGCAATTGTAAACAACTTTTCAATTTACTTCCATTATCAAATTGTGCACAATAGTTTTATATACACACTTACTGAGTCACTGGCTCCTACTGAGCATGTGCAAGAATTCACAGTATATATATATATATATATATATATATATATATATATATATATATATATATATATATATGCATTTTGTGATTGGCTGATGGCTGTCACAAGATGCAGGGGGAAGGAAAATGTATCTAACTTTGAAATTTGTTAGAAAAAATCTACTACTAATTTGAAATTCGGACTAAGGGCCGATGATCAAAAGTTTGCAAACAAGATGTGAAAAAACAGGTTTTAGCCTTGCATGGATAGTCTTGGTGCAATTATCAAAGAAATCGTCTGTCCTTAAAAGTGGACATAGAAATAATAAGAGCTTTCTGCTATGTAAAGTTTGCAATGGAGAGCGAAGTACACAGGAAAAACCTGGCGTTTGCTAAAAATTTAATATCAGGCCTAATACAACTCAAAATACACTGGTTTTATTGCACTGTACCTTAAATTTTCTGTTATTTTCATATGCATAGATTTTCCTTCCAGAGTAATTAGTGTTTTATTTATTTTGATAAAAGCTTGCCACCTTTTAAGCTCCAAGAAAAAACAGTGAGATCTCTAGGGCAGAAATGTGTTTAGAGAATTACAATGGGATTTCAGAGACAATTTTATACACGCCCATGGAACGCCAATGTTCAGCCCATTTTATGATAAATAAACAATTACACTTTATATTTTGTACTTTAAAGTACACATTTCTATGTGTTTTTTTCACATCCAGTGTACATACATTACAATTTATGCTCTGCATATTTAATATGATTTATTCATGTGTAATTTACATTGAAATTTTATGTTTTTGATAAAATATGAATTTTTGGTGAACAATTTTGTTAAAATTTTTGATGCAACTTAACAATATTTTTTTCCTGTGTAGTGTATGTGTGAAGGGTTCAATTATTTGTTTTGAATTACGATTTTCATTGTGTGCTTTTGTAATGTATGCATCTCCTTCCCATACAAAAACTCAGTATGTGCCCCTTAGCGAGGCACCCTTTTTTTTCTGGGTAAAAAGTCGCTTTATATAATTCCACCAGGGAAAGAGAAACATTCTTAAAGGGATACTAAACCCAATTTTTTTCTTTCATGATTCAGATAGAGGATGCAATATTAAAGGGACACTGAACCCAAATTTTTTCTTTCGTGATTCAGATAGAGCATGCAATTTTTAGACACCTTTCTAATTTACTCCTATTATCAAATGTTCTTCATTCTCTTGGTATCTTTATTTGAAAAGCAAGAATGTAAGTTAAGATGCCGGCCCATTTTTGGTGAACAACCTGGGTTGTTATTGCTGATTGGTGGATTAATTTAACCGACCAATAAACAAGTGCTATCCACGGTACTAAACCAGAAAATAGCTTTTTCAAATAAAGATAGCAGGAGAATGAAGAGAAATTGATAATAGGAGTAAATTAGAAAGTTGCTTAAAATTGCATGCTCTATCTGAATCACGAAAGAAAAAATTTGGGTTCAGTGTCCCTTTAATCCCTTAACCGCTAGATTTGGAGTTTTGTCGGTAACGACCCGAAAAACTAACGCCGGATTTTTTCTGGCCGCACCATAAAAATAACTCTGGTATTGAGAGTCCACATAAAGGCTGCGTTAGGCTCCAAAAAAGGAGCGTAGAGCATTTTTAACGTAGCTTCAACTCTCAATACCAGCGGTGCTTACGGACGCGGCCAGCCTCAAAAACGTGCTCGTGCACGATTCCCCCATAGGAAACAATGGGGCTGTTTGAGCTGAAAAAAAACCTAACACCTGCAAAAAAGCCGCGTTCAGCTCTTAACGCAGCCCCATTGTTTGCTATGGGGAAACACTTCCTACGTCTGCACCTAACACTCTAACATGTACCCCGAGTCTAAACACCCCTAACCTTACACTTATTAACCCCTAATCTGCCGCCCCCGCTATCGCTGACACCTGCATTTTATTTTTAACCCCTAATCTGCCGCTCCGTAAACCGCCGCTACTTACATTAACCCTATGTACCCCTAATCTGCTGCCCCTAACACCGCCGACCCCTATATTATATTTATTAACCCCTAATATGCCCCCCACAACGTCGCCTCCACCTGCCTACACTTATTAACCCCTAATCTGCCGACCGGAGCTCACCGCTATTCTAATAAATGTATTAACCCCTAAAGCTAAGTCTAACCCTAACACTAACACCCCCCTAAGTTAAATATAATTTACATCTAACGAAATTAATTAACTCTTATTAAATAAATTATTCCTATTTAAAGATAAATACTTACCTGTAAAATAAATCCTAATATAGCTACAATATAAATTATAATTATATTATAGCTATTTTAGGATTAATATTTATTTTACAGGTAACTTTGTAATTATTTTAACCAGGTACAATAGCTATTAAATAGTTAAGAACTATTTAATAGCTAAAATGGTTAAAATAATTACAAAATTACCTGTAAAATAAATACTAACCTAAGTTACAATTAAACCTAACACTACACTATCAATAAATTAATTAAATAAACTACCTACAATTACCTACAATTAACCTAACACTACACTATCAATAAATTAATTAAATACAATTCCTACAAATAAATACAATTAAATAAACTAGCTAAAGTACAAAAAATAAAAAAGAACTAAGTTACAAAAAATAAAAAAATATTTACAAACATAAGAAAAATATTACAACAATTTTAAACTAATTACACATACTCTAAGCCCCCTAATAAAACAACAAAGCCCCCCAAAATAAAAAAATGCCCTACCCTATTCTAAATTACTAAAGTTAAAAGCTCTTTTACCTTACCAGCCCTGAACAGGGCCCTTTGCGGGGCATGCCCCAAGAAGTTCAGCTCTTTTGCCTGTAAAAAAAAAACATACAATACCCCCCCCCCAACATTACAACCCACCACCCACATACCCCTAATCTAACCCAAACCCCCCTTAAATAAACCTAACACTAAGCCCCTGAAGATCTTCCTACCTTGTCTTCACCTCACCGGGTATCACCAATCGGTCCTGGCTCCGATATCTTCATCCAACCCAAGCGGGGGCTAGACATCCACTGAAGAAGTCCAGAAGAGGGTCCAAAGTCTTCATCCTATCCGGGAAGAAGAGGCGATCCGGACCGGCAACCATCTTGATTCAAGCGGCATCTTCTATCTTCATCCGATGACGACCGGCTCCATCCTGAAGACCTCCACCGCGGACCCATCTTCTTCCGGCGACGTCCAACTGAAGAATGACGGTTCCTTTAAGGGACGTCATCCAAGATGGCGTCCCTCGAATTCCGATTGGCTGATAGGATTCTATCAGCCAATCGGAATTAAGGTAGGAATATTCTGATTGGCTGATGGAATCAGCCAATCAGAATCAAGTTCAATCCGATTGGCTGATCCAATCAGCCAATCAGATTGAGCTCGCATTCTATTGGCTGTTCCGATCAGCCAATAGAATGCGAGCTCAATCTGATTGGCTGATTGGATCAGCCAATCGGATTGAACTTGATTCTGATTGGCTGATTCCATCAGCCAATCAGAATATTCCTACCTTAATTCCGATTGGCTGATAGAATCCTATCAGCCAATCGAAATTCGAGGGACGCCATCTTGGATGACGTCCCTTAAAGGAACCGTCATTCTTCAGTTGGACGTCGCCGGAAGAAGATGGGTCCGCGGTGGAGGTCTTCAGGATGGAGCCGGTCGTCATCGGATGAAGATAGAAGATGCCGCTTGGATCAAGATGGTTGCCGGTCCGGATCGCCTCTTCTTCCCAGATAGGATGAAGACTTTGGACCCTCTTCTGGACTTCTTCAGTGGATGTCTAGCCCCCGCTTGGGTTGGATGAAGATATCGGAGCCAGGACCGATCGGTGATACCCGGTGAGGTGAAGACAAGGTAGGAAGATCTTCAGGGGCTTAGTGTTAGGTTTATTTAAGGGGGGTTTGGGTTAGATTAGGGGTATGTGGGTGGTGGGTTGTAATGTTGGGGGGGTATTGTATGTTTTTTTTTACAGGCAAAAGAGCTGAACTTCTTGGGGCATGCCCCGCAAAGGGCCCTGTTCAGGGCTGGTAAGGTAAAAGAGCTTTTAACTTTAGTAATTTAGAATAGGGTAGGGCATTTTTTATTTTGGGGGGCTTTGTTGTTTTATTAGGGGGCTTAGAGTAGGTGTAATTAGTTTAAAATTGTTGTAATATTTTTCTTATGTTTGTAAATATTTTTTTATTTTTTGTAACTTAGTTCTTTTTTATTTTTTGTACTTTAGCTAGTTTATTTAATTGTATTTATTTGTAGGAATTGTATTTAATTAATTTATTGATAGTGTAGTGTTAGGTTAATTGTAGGTAATTGTAGGTAGTTTATTTAATTAATTTATTGATAGTGTAGTGTTAGGTTTAATTGTAACTTAGGTTAGTATTTATTTTACAGGTAATTTTGTAATTATTTTAACTATTTTAGCTATTAAATAGTTCTTAACTATTTAATAGCTATTGTACATGGTTAAAATAATTACAAAGTTACCTGTAAAATAAATATTAATCCTAAAATAGCTATAATATAATTATAATTTATATTGTAGCTATATTAGGATTTATTTTACAGGTAAGTATTTATCTTTAAATAGGAATAATTTATTTAATAAGAGTTAATTAATTTCGTTAGATGTAAATTATATTTAATTTAGGGGGGTGTTAGTGTTAGGGTTAGACTTAGCTTTAGGGGTTAATACATTTATTAGAGTAGCGGTGAGCTCCGGTCGGCAGATTAGGGGTTAATAATTGAAGTTAGGTGTCAGCGATGTTAGGGAGGGCAGATTAGGGGTTAATACTATTTATTATAGGGTTAGTGATGCGGATTAGGGGTTAATAACTTTATTATAGTAGCGCTCAGGTCCGCTCGGCAGATTAGGGGTTAATAAGTGTAGGCAGGTGGAGGCGACGTTGTGGGGGGCAGATTAGGGGTTAATAAATATAATATAGGGGTCGGCGGTGTTAGGGGCAGCAGATTAGGGGTACATAAGGATAACTTTGTTGGCGGCGCTTTGCGGTCGGCAGATTAGGGGTTAATAAGTGTAGGCAGATGGAGGCGACGTTGAGGGGGGCAGATTAGGGGTTAATAAATATAATACAGGGGTCGGCGGTGTTAGGGGGAGCAGATTAGGGGTACATAAGGATAACGTAGGTGGCGGTCGGCAGATTAGGGGTTAAAAAATGTTATTCGAGTGTCGGCGATGTGGGGGGACCTCGGTTTAGGGGTACATAAGTAGTTTATGGGTGTTAGTGTACTTTAGAGCAGTGTTTTTCAACCAGTGTGCCGTGGCACACTAGTGTGCCGTGAGAGATCCTCAGGTGTGCCACGGCAGACTGACAACAGTGTGACATATTTTTTAAACTTTGCTTGTTTTTTACTCCCAGTGCAGGGGTAGTTTGTAGGAGGCATGGCATAACAGCACAATACATACAGTATGTGTGTGTTTGTGTGTATGTGTATATATATATGCTGTATTAGGCTACAATGTGTGATTTTTTTTAAATTTTGGGATGGTGGTGTGCCACAGGATTTTTTAATGTAAAAAAGTGTGCCACGGCAAAAAAAAGCTTAAAAATCACTGCTTTAGAGTACAGTAGTTAAGAGCTTTATAAACCGTCGTTAGCCCAGAAAGCTCTTAACTACTGACTTTTTTCCTGCGGCTGGAGTTTTGTCGTTAGATGTCTAATGCTCACTTCAGAAACGACTCTAAATACCGGAGTTATAAAAATCCCATTGAAAAGATAGGATACGCAATTTACGTAAGGGGATCTGCGGTATGGAAAAGTCGCGGCTGAAAAGTGAGCGTTAGACCCTATTTTGTATGACTCCAAATACCGGCGGTAGCCTAAAACCAGCGTTAGGAGCCTCTAACGCTGGTTTTCACGGCTACCGCCAAACTCCAAATCTAGGTGTTAGTGACCACAGCACTTTTCCATTTTCTGACCGTTTGGGACCAAGGCTATTTTTACATTTCTGCTGTGTTTGTGTTTAGCTATAATCTTCCTCTTACTCATTTACTGTACCCACACATATTATATACCGTTTTTCTCGCCATTAAATGGACTTTCTAAAAATACCATTATTTTCATCATATCTTATAATTTACTATAAAAAATTGACCCCCAAAATCTGTTACACATCAACAACCACCAAAAAAACACCCATGCTAAATAGTTTCTAAATTTTGTCCTGAGTTTAGAAATACCCTATGTTTACATGTTCTTTGCTTTTTTTATATAAGTTTTAGGGCAATAAATACAAGTAGCACTTTGCTATTTCAAAACCACTTTTTTAAAAATTAGCGATAGTTACATTGTAACACTGATATCTGTCAGGAATCCCTAAATATCCCTTGACATGTATATATTTTTTTTTAGAAGACAAACCAAAGTATTGATTTAGGCCCATTTTGGTATATTTCATGCCACCATTTCACCTCCAAATGCGATCAAATAAAAAAAATTGTTCACTTTTTCACAAACTTTTTCACAAACTTTAGGTTTCTAACTGAAATTATTTGCAAACAACTTGTGCAATTATGGCACAAATGGTTGTAAATGCTTCTCTGGGATTCCTTTAGTTCAGAAATAGCAGACATTTATGGCTGTGGCATTACTTTTTGGTAATTAGAAGGCCGCTAAATGCTGCTGCGCACCACACTTGTATTATACCCAGCAGTGAAGGGGTTAATTAGGTAACTTGTAGGGAGTGTGTAGGGTTAATTTTAGCTCTAGGGTAGTAGACAACCGAAAGTATTGATCTAGGCCCATTTTGATATATTTCATGCCACCATTTCACCGCCAAATTCGATCAAATACTTTGGGTTTCTCACTGAAATTATTTACAAACAGCTTGTGCAATTATGGTACAAATGGTTATAAATGCTTCTCTGGGATCCGCTTTGTTCAGAAATAGCAGACATATATGACTTTGGCATTGCTTTTTGGTAATTAGAAAGCCGCTAAATGCCGCTGCGCACCACACTTGTAATATGCCCAGCAGTGACGGGGTTAATTAGGTAGCTTGTAGGGAACTTGAAGGGTTAATTTTAGCTTTAGTGTAGAGATCAGCTTCCCACCTGACATATTCCACCCCATGATCCCTCTGAAACATCTCTCATCCCTCCCCCACCCCACAATAGTCCCCGCCATCTTAAGTACTGGCAGAAAGTCTGCCAGTACTAAAATAAAAGGCTTTTTTTTCATATATTTTTTTTCATTTTTTTTTTAAAAAAATATATATTCTGCTGTGTATAACCTCTCCTTAGCCCTCAACCTCATTGAACCCCCAAATAGCTCTCTAACCCTCCCCCCACTATTTCCCACCATTTTGGGTACTGGCAGCTATATGCCAGTACCCACTTTGCACTTAAATGTTTTTTAAATAACCACTTTTTTCTGTAGTGTAGCTACCCCCCTTCATACCCTACCCCCTACCCCTCTTAGATCTATTTTTAAAAATTATTTCCCCCCTGCTCTCCCACCCACAACCGCCACCCACCACCCTCTCCCACCACTTTGAAATTGTTAAGCCCGGATCGTGGTGTGCACGTGCACGCGCACACTAGGGTTGCCACCTCAGCCATGTTTTCCTGGACACTTATGAGATACACATGCTGCAGGGTGTGCAGGGAGGAACATGTATTGTGTTTTTGGACAGCACTATTCATATTCCTCCCTGCACACCCAGCAGCATGTGTAACTTATAAGTGTTCTGTATTTTAAGGGACAGGTGGCAACCCTAGCGCACACACGTGCACACACGTGCACATGCACGCACCCGGCGATCTTTTACAACTGCTGGCTGGAAGATTGCCAGCGATGGGCCACCCACCCACCTCCCTGCAGCTGCTCCCACCCACCAACGTTCGGCACCATCGCTGGCCGATGCAAAGAGGGCCACAGAGTGGCCCTCTCTGCATCGGTGTGCCAAAAAAGGTATTGCAGTGATGCCTCAATATTGAGGCATCACTGCAATACCTTAGAAGCTGCTGGAAGCAATCAGGATCGCTTCCAGAGCTTCAAATCCCAGAGGACGTGCCAGGCACGTACTTGGTCGTTAAGTGACCTCCAATGGAGGACGTGCCTGGCACATCCTTGGTCATTAAGGGGTTAAGCAACTTCCTAATTTACTCCTATTATCAATTTTTCTTCGTTCTCTTGCTATCATTATTTGAAAAGCAAGAATGTAAGCTTAGTTTGACGGCCCATTTTTGGTCCAGCACCTGGGTTGAGCTTGCTTATTGGTGGCTAAATGTAGCCACCAATTAGCAAGTGCTATCCAGGGTCCAGAAACAAAAATGTGCCGGCTCCTTAGCTTAGATTCCTGCTTTTTCAAATAAAGATAGCTAGAAAATGAAGAAAATTTGATAATAGGAGTGAATTAGAAAGTTGCTTAAATTGCATGCTCTATCTGAACGATTAAAGAAAAAATTTGGGTTTAATATCCCTTTAAATAATCTCTCATGCCCAGAGACCTTTAGATTATTGGGCCCTATGTGCTTTTGAATTGTCTTTTTATTATGTATTTGTTGATTATGCAAATATACTGTATTTAATGGTCCTTTAACTATTCCATTATTTCTAATTCTAATTTTTAAGTTAGCAATATTAACCAATTGGAATCTATACCATGCAGAGAATAGCAGAGCTTTAATAAATTGTATAGAGGCTTAGTGAGACTAGGTACAGTATGTGCAAAATACAGTATATGTGTATGCACATTTATTTCCGCTCAAACATCCTAAGAGCTTGGATAGAGCATTGCTTTCAACAGCTCACCCAGGCAGTTAATCTGTTTAAAAAAAAAACTGCACTTCTATCCACACTGCTCCTGTATCTGATTAACTGAATCCAACCCGTTCTCAGCCCAGTTGAATACATTTTGACAAATACTTTCAACATAAGCTTTCAGCAACACAAGTGTACATATTCATATTAAAAAGCAGAACAGTTTTTAGCTGATACACAACTTGAGATAATCTATTTATTAAATTCCTCACAATACTACAAGAAATGTAAAACCTGGTCAGATATTTCAGTGTTCCACAAATAATAAAAAAAATGCAGTAATGCTAAATTTACACATAAAATGGATAAGAGAATGAATGATAACTTATTGTATACACAAACCGCAATCATTTATGATAAAGACTGCACCTTTCCTGAAGATTTTACAATCTGCTACAAGGATCTTGAAAAATCTGATGGAATTTGTATAACTGGTCTTTTTTGCTGTGGGCAGTCAAAAATCACATGTAAATGAGCTTGCATTTTTAAGATTTATAGACACTCATGAGGTTGCCAAGGGACCTAGTCATAAAGGTGAGATTATGTTCAGAATTCATTGAGCAGGAGATATTCTTACAAATTGGTTTATTGAAGTGTAATTGTAAAATATTTGCATGTCTATTTTTTTATAGTAAAGTAGTCTTTCTGACTAAAACTAAAGTTGTCAGAGTGTGTGTCAGGGTCGCTCTTAATATTGACAGCTGAATGTACTATTAATCCAGTGTTAAAATTAGTCCAGATATCGTCCTTTCCTGAGTGGATTAATATAGCTGCAAAACCCCCAGCAGGTCTGTGTTTATTCTCTGTAGCTGTTTTCATAAACACCAGCCATGAGTCTTTATGAAAAGGATCCCTGTCAAAAGACACAAGAAAACAGGAGCGCAACTCCATGCACCAAAAAGTACACGGATGATCTAAGTGTAGATTTAAAACAATTTAATGGTGATAATATATATAAAAACATCCAAACAAATGATTCCAAACTCACATAGTAACCCTCAAACATATGAGGTATGTCAGCACACAAATGAGGGGAATGTATGTCCCACTGCTGGGCTTTCCTCTCTCTCTCCCAGATTATTCGATAGCCAGCGGGTAAACCCTCTCATGGAAAACGGACCCTCTCTGTTCACAATGCGATAGACGCTGTACTGCAAATAGCCGGCTCCAGTCCAGGTCCTAACACAAGCGTCAGAGTACGTCCTACGTAGCGTAAAGTGGGCGTGGCCTAACGCGTTTCGCGAGGCTCCTCCTCGCTTCGTCAGAGGCAATGCCCACATTGCTTCTTACAGCTTATTTATATCCCTCTATCCTGCGTGAGCGATATACATATGCTAATGTCCCAATCTATAGGTAGGCTGTTTCTATCACATACAAATGAGATAATCCCTATGGTTATACATGATCCACCTAATCTAATAGCAATTAAAATATACATACATCAAATACATTGCATACAAATTTCATAAAATATCACAGAACTGCTTTATATGTAAGAAATATTCTAAAAAAACAAAGCAAATAAATGTTCAAAGGCTAGTTAAAACACATACATAAATATAAAAAATAGTACATGTGCTTAAGTAATAGGTTAAAAACTCATAAATATAATCTATCTATTTACACCTGCTAAAAAGGATACAAATATATAAACATACCAATTTTTACTGCCCACTAAGAATTAATCTAAGGAAGAAATATATGATCACTAAAATTGATAGTGCATATTATAAAAGATAGAATAATGAAGATATATATATAAGGCACTAAATAAAACCTATTTGGACACTTCTATATAGAAACTCTCATAGGGAAAGTATAAATTTCTAAGAGATCTAGGGAGACTAAACCCCAGCTGGAATCAGGGCTCCACATATATGGTTATAATTATATTGCTAGAGCCCTGAATAATCTACTTTCCCTTTAGAGATGCATTATACATATAAGAACATAGTTACTAGGAGAGGTAAATTTCTATTAAGGGGCTAAATGACGTAAAATTGACTAAAAGTACCTTTGAGAGGTAGCTAAATATTGATCATGTATCCAGAAATGCTGCTAAATCTATGTCTCTATTCATACCTCCTGGACCCACAGCTTCAAGCTTGTGGATCCAGTAGGTCTCCCGTTGCCTTAAAAGAAGTAGTCTATCTCCTCCCCTAATGGGGTTTTTTACATGTTCAATTGCTAAAACACTCAAACCTGTTTTATCGCCATCATGGGCTTCAAGAAAGTGTGCTGGTACACCATGATTATCTAAACCGTTCTCTATGTTTCTCAGGTGCTCGTTAAATCTGGTCTTCACGGGTCGTTTCGTGCGACCTACGTAGATTTTGTCACACGAACACCTTAAAAGATAGACAACATAGCATGTTTTACAATTCATCATACATCTGATTTTAAATGTATCATCACCTTTTTTCCTTCCAAAGGTACCATTATTCTTTTCCATATGGGCACAGCAATTACAATTCTTCCTACCACATTTGAAAAATCCCTCTGAGTTTTTCTTTAGCCAATTTGTGGATTTCTCCGACTTCAGCATACTAGGACTAATTCTATTTTTAACATTTGAATTTCTCTTGAAAATAACTTGTCCCCTATCGTTCAGAATATCTCTTAGTACTGGATCCTGCATGATAATAGGCCAATGTTTTTTCATGGCTTTCTCGATCTCCCTTGATGCTCTATTAAATTTTGTTACAAGTTGTATCTTCCTTTTACTACTATCATGATTCTTCTTTTTCAAATTATTACCTCCAATAAGATCATCCCTATTCATAATCCCTACGATATTTTGCACTTTAACTAATTCCTTATTCTCGTATCCCTTTGCTAAAAATCTATTTCTAATCACCCCTGCAGCTATTTCATAATCATCCTGTTTAGTACAGTTACGTCTCGCTCTCTGAAATTGTCCTAGGGGGATATTTTTGAGCCATTTATTATGATGGCCACTGCTGGCATGGAGATATCCGTTTGTGTCAGTGGGTTTCCTATATAGATTCGTGTAGACCCTTCCATTTTCTTGTATAATTTCAAGATCTAAAAAGTTAACCCTATCCTTACTCCATTCCATTGTAAATTTTAGGTTTAATAAATTTTTATTAGTATATTCAACAAATTTATTCAATTCCTCATTGGAGCCGTGCCATATCATGAGCACGTCGTCTATATAACGATACCACTCTATTATGTTATGTTTAAAAGGGTTATTTGTGCTGAAAACAAATAGATCCTCCCACCACCCCATATAAAGGTTCGCAAACGTGGGGGCGAATTTTGTACCCATAGCGGTACCTCTTATTTGGAGGAAATATTTGTTTTCAAATACAAAATAATTTTTTGTTAGAATAAACTCCATAGCCCTCTCTAGGAAACTCATTTGGGTCTCATTTATGTATCCGCTTTTATTGGCAAAATACTTCACAGCCGTGATTCCCAACAAATGTGGAATTGAGGTGTACAGCGAACAAACATCCATTGTGACCCAAATGAAATCCTGTTTCCATTCTATATCTTTCGTGAGTTTCAAAATATGTATTGTATCCCTCACATATGACCGTAAACATGGAACCATGGGTTTCAAAATTTGATCAACATATTCAGACAATTTGGTGGTGAGGCCTCCAATCCCTGAGACTATCGGTCTCCCCGGCGGGTTACTCAAACCCTTGTGGATTTTGGGGAGATGATAGAAAATAGGTAGGACTGGATTCCCCACCACCAAATACTGAAATTCCACATTATTTTGAACCAAATTATTCTTCCCAGTCTTGATTAATTCTTCATATTCTAATAGAAAATTTCCTGTCGGATTTTTCTCTAGGATTTTATATGTCTCAGAATCACCTAATAGACGATGAGCTTCCTTAATATAATCTTTTCTTCCCTGAATTACAACCCCCCCACCCTTATCCGCACTACGGACCACTATATCCATGGTCTCACTTAGATTCTTTAGTGCTTTTCGTTCATTTGGGTTTAGGTTGCATCTGTTTCTTTTCCTTTTTCTATCTCTCAGGCAAATCTCTTTTAGTTCTTTTTCTAGAAATTTCTCAAATACTGGGATAAAATTCCCCTTAGAATGAACAGGGTAAAATGCTGAATTTTTCTTTAACTGACTGTGATTCACAGGTATGTTTCTTGCTTCCTCTTCAAGATCGTTCAAAATATTTAATAACCCTGTTTCATTAACCCCTAAAACCTCTCCATCTTCTAGACTCTCAGGGACAATTAATGACTCATCCCCTTGTATTGGGGGGCCATGACAGCAAAAAGGATAATGGCCCCCCAATACAAGTCATTAATTGTCCCTGAGAGTCTAGAACATGGAGAGGTTTTAGGGGTTAATGAAACAGGGTTAAAAATAGAATTAGTCCTAGTATGCTGAAGTCGGAGAAATCCAAAGAAAAACTCAGAGGGATTTTTCAAATGTGGTAGGAAGAATTGTAATTGCTGTGCCCATATGGAAAAGAATAATGGTACCTTTGGAAGGAAAAAAGGTGATGATACATTTAAAATCAGATGTATGATGAATTGTAAAACATGCTATGTTGTCTATCTTTTAAGGTGTTCGTGTGACAAAATCTACGTAGGTCGCACGAAACGACCCGTGAAGACCAGATTTAACGAGCACCTGAGAAACATAGAGAACGGTTTAGATAATCATGGTGTACCAGCACACTTTCTTGAAGCCCATGATGGCGATAAAACAGGTTTGAGTGTTTTAGCAATTGAACATGTAAAAAACCCCATTAGGGGAGGAGATAGACTACTTCTTTTAAGGCAACGGGAGACCTACTGGATCCACAAGCTTGTAGCTGTGGGTCCAGGAGGTATGAATAGAGACATAGATTTAGCAGCATTTCTGGATACATGATCAATATTTAGCTACCTCTCAAAGGTACTTTTAGTCAATTTTACGTCATTTAGCCCCTTAATAGAAATTTACCTCTCCTAGTAACTATGTTCTTATATGTATAATGCATCTCTAAAGGGAAAGTAGATTATTCAGGGCTCTAGAAATAAATTATAACCATATATGTGGAGCCCTGATTCCAGCTGGGGTTTAGTCTCCCTAGATCTCTTAGAAATGTATACTTTCCCTATGAGAGTTTCTATATAGAAGTGTCCAAATAGGTTTTATTTAGTGCCTTATATATATATCTTCATTATTCTATCTTTTATAATATGCACTATCAATTTTAGTGATCATATATTTCTTCCTTAGATTAATTCTTAGTGGGCAGTAAAAATTGGTATGTTTATATATTTGTATCCTTTTTAGCAGGTGTAAATAGATAGATTATATTTATGAGTTTTTAACCTATTACTTAAGCACATGTACTATTTTTTATATTTATGTATGTGTTTTAACTAGCCTTTGAACATTTATTTGCTTTGTTTTTTTAGAATATTTCTTACATATAAAGCAGTTCTGTGATATTTTATGAAATTTGAATGCAATGTATTTGATGTATGTATATTTTAATTGCTATTAGATTAGGTGGATCATGTATAACCATAGGGATTATCTCATTTGTATGTGATAGAAACAGCCTACCTATAGATTGGGACATTAGCATATGTATATCGCTCACGCAGGATAGAGGGATATAAATTAGCTGTAAGAAGCAATGTGGGCATTGCCTCTGACGAAGCGAGGAGGAGCCTCGCGAAACGCGTTAGGCCACGCCCACTTTACGCTACGTAGGACGTACTCTGACGCTTGTGTTAGGACCTGGACTGGAGCCGGCTATTTGCAGTACAGCGTCTATCGCATTGTGAACAGAGAGGGTCCGTTTTCCATGAGAGGGTTTACCCGCTGGCTATCGAATAATCTGGGAGAGAGAGAGGAAAAGCCCAGCAGTGGGACATACATTCCCCTCATTTGTGTGCTGACATACCTCATATGTTTGAGGGTTACTATGTGAGTTTGGAATCATTTGTTTGGATGTTTTTATATATATTATCACCATTAAATTGTTTTAAATCTACACTTAGATCATCCGTGTACTTTTTGGTGCACGGAGTTGCGCTCCTGTTTTCTTGTGTCTTTTGACAGGGATCCTTTTCATTTTTGCTACCACGGACTGTACACCAGTGGAATATAAGGAGCAGCAGGACAGTGTGGAGGAAAATTGCGGACTTTTTTCTGAACTATCATTACAAAATAATCAGTTTATATCTATCTTTGTTGCACATTAACTTGGTAAGAGTATATATTCTTTCTTCTTTCCAGGATTAATTATATATGTATATGTGAAATATTTATGATTAAGTATTAGACCCTGGGAATCTATAGTGTTTATTCATTATTATTTTTTAACCTGCATTTCTAAATAGTGGGTCTATTTGACTCTTTGTTGTTGGCGCTCTTGGATCTTTGTTCTCTTGTTTTTTTAGGTGCATGGTCGATGTGGCCAGTTTACTCTGTTCACATTTGACAGTGCACCTATATGGTGTGTTATACCTAGTGAGCAGCCACAATCGTGTTAATATTAACATTTGCTATTACCCAATTAATTTTACTATACTTTTAAATAACATTAGGAGCATACTTGATATTATATATACTGTCTTAAGGAAAGGTCTTTTTATAAAATGGACACGCCAAGTGTAGAAAATACCACTAGCTTTGGAAAATATTTTGACCCCTCCACCAGAAGCAGATTATTATCCACAACGGGGGATGGGGAGGAGGAAGAGAGAGATCCAAAGTTATTATTTAAAAGGCTAGAGAAACTTAGCAGGTCACAGATTAACTGCTGGTATGATCTAATAACTTTGGAAAACTTTGAAAAATATGGAATTATCCCTAAAGGGTTAAAATTATATAAGAAATCCATATTTGAGTTAGATGAGGTAGAATTCCTTAGTGAATGGGAGGAAGCTATGGATACCTGTTCGAGAAAATTTATTTCTATATTAAAGAGATATAGGGATAAGAAAGTGGAAAAATTGAGTAATGAGATACTACAGATTGAAACAGTCTTAAATGAGTACAAGGATGATGTCCTGTATAAAGAATTAGACATGAGAAATAGAACAGCTCTGAGACTTTTTGAATCTGAAGTTATAAAAAATAAAAAGAAGAAATTACATAATGCCCTATATGGAAATAAAGATAAAGAGATAGGAGAGGAAGATAATAATACTGGAGAGAAAATTGAGGGGACACCTAGGGGAGCAGAGGGAGGGGATGAAAGCTCGGAAAGAACAGGCTATGACAGTAGAAAATTCCACGTTAATGGCCAGCCCAAACATAAGATGAATATGAATAATAGAAATAGCAATAAGAACAAGAGTAAAATGGGAAATAATCAAACGAATAGGGAGAGAAACACATATTCAGAGTGTTATCAATATGATCAGATTGAAGGGGACTGGGGACACAGAGGAAGGAGGAAATCAAGTGTTAATGAACAATACTCCCTATACCCGCAAAAGAATCAAGGCTATTACCAGGAATGGGGTTTAGGGGCCAGACCAAAAAGTAATACACAGAAAGGTCCCTTCACCCATAAGAAAAATGCAGAGGGTGGGAAACAGATTAACACTAATAGCAAGAAAGGCCAAAATGTTGGATATAAAGATAAAGAACAGAAAGATATTGGGGGATACTTCCCCTATAGGAAAGAACAAGTAGAAAATCGTTTTTTAGGCCACCCCTCAGAGAACCTGCCTCGAGTAGGGAATCGAAACCCAAAAAGAGGTATAGAACACGAAGAAGAGGATGCAGAGGAGGAGTGGTATATAGAGCCAAAAAACAAAAAAGGGAAAGGGAAGCATTTTTGAGACCCTTTGGGCAGGAGATTTTTAATATATCAGAAAAGGTTTTAACTAAAGATGAAGAGAATCTCCTTAAAAAAGGCCTATCCTTTGCTCCTGATGCAGCCCCCAATGAGTTTGAGTTATATATTGACACAAAGAAATTGATTAGGAAACTCACACTTGCGAGACATTTTAACCTTAGGAATGACAGCAAAAAGGATAATGGCCCCCCAATACAAGGGGATGAGTCATTAATTGTCCCTGAGAGTCTAGAAGATGGAGAGGTTTTAGGGGTTAATGAAACAGGGTTATTAAATATTTTGAACGATCTTGAAGAGGAAGCAAGAAACATACCTGTGAATCACAGTCAGTTAAAGAAAAATTCAGCATTTTACCCTGTTCATTCTAAGGGGAATTTTATCCCAGTATTTGAGAAATTTCTAGAAAAAGAACTAAAAGAGATTTGCCTGAGAGATAGAAAAAGGAAAAGAAACAGATGCAACCTAAACCCAAATGAACGAAAAGCACTAAAGAATCTAAGTGAGACCATGGATATAGTGGTCCGTAGTGCGGATAAGGGTGGGGGGGTTGTAATTCAGGGAAGAAAAGATTATATTAAGGAAGCTCATCGTCTATTAGGTGATTCTGAGACATATAAAATCCTAGAGAAAAATCCGACAGGAAATTTTCTATTAGAATATGAAGAATTAATCAAGACTGGGAAGAATAATTTGGTTCTAAATAATGTGGAATTTCAGTATTTGGTGGTGGGGAATCCAGTCCTACCTATTTTCTATCATCTCCCCAAAATCCACAAGGGTTTGAGTAACCCGCCGGGGAGACCGATAGTCTCAGGGATTGGAGGCCTCACCACCAAATTGTCTGAATATGTTGATCAAATTTTGAAACCCATGGTTCCATGTTTACGGTCATATGTGAGGGATACAATACATATTTTGAAACTCACGAAAGATATAGAATGGAAACAGGATTTCATTTGGGTCACAATGGATGTTTGTTCGCTGTACACCTCAATTCCACATTTGTTGGGAATCACGGCTGTGAAGTATTTTGCCAATAAAAGCGGATACATAAATGAGACCCAAATGAGTTTCCTAGAGAGGGCTATGGAGTTTATTCTAACAAAAAATTATTTTGTATTTGAAAACAAATATTTCCTCCAAATAAGAGGTACCGCTATGGGTACAAAATTCGCCCCCACGTTTGCGAACCTTTATATGGGGTGGTGGGAGGATCTATTTGTTTTCAGCACAAATAACCCTTTTAAACATAACATAATAGAGTGGTATCGTTATATAGACGACGTGCTCATGATATGGCACGGCTCCAATGAGGAATTGAATAAATTTGTTGAATATACTAATAAAAATTTATTAAACCTAAAATTTACAATGGAATGGAGTAAGGATAGGGTTAACTTTTTAGATCTTGAAATTATACAAGAAAATGGAAGGGTCTACACGAATCTATATAGGAAACCCACTGACACAAACGGATATCTCCATGCCAGCAGTGGCCATCATAATAAATGGCTCAAAAATATCCCCCTAGGACAATTTCAGAGAGCGAGACGTAACTGTACTAAACAGGATGATTATGAAATAGCTGCAGGGGTGATTAGAAATAGATTTTTAGCAAAGGGATACGAGAATAAGGAATTAGTTAAAGTGCAAAATATCGTAGGGAATATGAATAGGGATGATCTTATTGGAGGTAATAATTTGAAAAAGAAGAATCATGATAGTAGTAAAAGGAAGATACAACTTGTAACAAAATTTAATAGAGCATCAAGGGAGATCGAGAAAGCCATGAAAAAACATTGGCCTATTATCATGCAGGATCCAGTACTAAGAGATATTCTGAACGATAGGGGACAAGTTATTTTCAAGAGAAATTCAAATGTTAAAAATAGAATTAGTCCTAGTATGCTGAAGTCGGAGAAATCCACAAATTGGCTAAAGAAAAACTCAGAGGGATTTTTCAAGTGTGGTAGGAAGAATTGTAATTGCTGTGCCCATATGGAAAAGAATAATGGTACCTTTGGAAGGAAAAAAGGTGATGATACATTTAAAATCAGATGTATGATGAATTGTAAAACATGCTATGTTGTCTATCTTTTAAGGTGTTCGTGTGACAAAATCTACGTAGGTCGCACGAAACGACCCGTGAAGACCAGATTTAACGAGCACCTGAGAAACATAGAGAACGGTTTAGATAATCATGGTGTACCAGCACACTTTCTTGAAGCCCATGATGGCGATAAAACAGGTTTGAGTGTTTTAGCAATTGAACATGTAAAAAACCCCATTAGGGGAGGAGATAGACTACTTCTTTTAAGGCAACGGGAGACCTACTGGATCCACAAGCTTGAAGCTGTGGGTCCAGGAGGTATGAATAGAGACATAGATTTAGCAGCATTTCTGGATACATGATCAATATTTAGCTACCTCTCAAAGGTACTTTTAGTCAATTTTACGTCATTTAGCCCCTTAATAGAAATTTACCTCTCCTAGTAACTATGTTCTTATATGTATAATGCATCTCTAAAGGGAAAGTAGATTATTCAGGGCTCTAGAAATAAATTATAACCATATATGTGGAGCCCTGATTCCAGCTGGGGTTTAGTCTCCCTAGATCTCTTAGAAATTTATACTTTCCCTATGAGAGTTTCTATATAGAAGTGTCCAAATAGGTTTTATTTAGTGCCTTATATATATATCTTCATTATTCTATCTTTTATAATATGCACTATCAATTTTAGTGATCATATATTTCTTCCTTAGATTAATTCTTAGTGGGCAGTAAAAATTGGTATGTTTATATATTTGTATCCTTTTTAGCAGGTGTAAATAGATAGATTATATTTATGAGTTTTTAACCTATTACTTAAGCACATGTACTATTTTTTATATTTATGTATGTGTTTTAACTAGCCTTTGAACATTTATTTGCTTTGTTTTTTTAGAATATTTCTTACATATAAAGCAGTTCTGTGATATTTTATGAAATTTGTATGCAATGTATTTGATGTATGTATATTTTAATTGCTATTAGATTAGGTGGATCATGTATAACCATAGGGATTATCTCATTTGTATGTGATAGAAACAGCCTACCTATAGATTGGGACATTAGCATATGTATATCGCTCACGCAAGATAGAGGGATATAAATAAGCTGTAAGAAGCAATGTGGGCATTGCCTCTGACGAAGCGAGGAGGAGCCTCGTGAAACGCGTTAGGCCACGCCCACTTTACGCTACGTAGGACGTACTCTGACGCTTGTGTTAGGACCTGGACTGGAGCCGGCTATTTGCAGTACAGCGTCTATCGCATTGTGAACAGAGAGGGTCCGTTTTCCATGAGAGGGTTTACCCGCTGGCTATCGAATAATCTGGGAGAGAGAGAGGAAAAGCCCAGCAGTGGGACATACATTCCCCTCATTTGTGTGCTGACATACCTCATATGTTTGAGGGTTACTATGTGAGTTTGGAATCATTTGTTTGGATGTTTTTATATATATTATCACCATTAAATTGTTTTAAATCTACACTTAGATCATCCGTGTACTTTTTGGTGCACGGAGTTGCGCTCCTGTTTTCTTGTGTCTTTTGACAGGGATCCTTTTCATTTTTGCTACCACGGACTGTACACCAGTGGAATATAAGGAGCAGCAGGACAGTGTGGAGGAAAATTGCGGACTTTTTTCTGAACTATCATTACAAAATAATCAGTTTATATCTATCTTTGTTGCACATTAACTTGGTAAGAGTATATATTCTTTCTTCTTTCCAGGATTAATTATATATGTATATGTGAAATATTTATGATTAAGTATTAGACCCTGGGAATCTATAGTGTTTATTCATTATTATTTTTTATCCTGCATTTCTAAATAGTGGGTCTATTTGACTCTTTGTTGTTGGCGCTCTTGGATCTTTGTTCTCATGAGTCTTTATAAGTTACAATGTTTTGAACCCTAATATGGCGACAAAGATTGATGTTGTATTGAGTGGCATACTCTTGTGTATGGAGGGACAATTTCAAAGTCTCATATGGACATGGAAGTTTTATTTGTTCCTACTTTTGATAATCCTGCAGCCATCAGGGCAACCATGGTGCTTGCAACCTACAGTGGAGATACAAATGGAGGATTGCATTTAGTGGCTCGGTGTGCGAGTTGCCATTGAGAGAGCTACAAAGTGGGAGTGCAGTTTCCACTAAGCCCAGGGGTTTTGCAGGATGTGAGTAACTGGGGGATCTGCTAGATCAAAACTCAACACTCAGAAAACTGGAGCCCCTTAATTTGGGGCTTTATTGACTGGGGAGCCCCTGTTGAAGCCACTAGCACACTGTAAAAACGCGCAGTAGTAAAAATTGCCCTTTTAGGGGTTATGTTGCTGGATGGGGCTCCAAATGAGATCAACCTGAAGAGGAATACCAGAAATGGGCAGTCCCTTACATGTGTCTTTTATTGACCACTTTGATAAATCTGGAGTGGGGTGATATACGATTTTGATACTTCAGGTATGGGGATGCTTACGTACCTGTGCTCAAACTGCTGGTTGCTCAGACATTAGCAAGTGTGACCTAAGAGTTAATAGAAGGCCAAAAGAGGTCACTATACAATAGTTGCTTACTCAATTTGGTTATGTAAATGTTACCTCTTATTTTGTATTATTCTAATTATTATAACTATATAATTGTAGGTTGATATGTTTACTTGTATGTACATTTGAGTGTGTAATATGTCTTTTAGTTTTGTAAAATGTATGTTGACTGCCACAATTTTCTCCTTGTACACCCTGTACTGTTCTGAATTGTGTTTAACTCAATGAAAACTAATTTTAAAAAATAAAGTTGCCTTCAGAGGGAGGCCATGGGCATTCTGGGGAATTTGTACTTGTTCTTTTATTGCAGTTGTGTCTCACTATTTCAAAGCTGATGGGGTCGTATCATTTTTATTTTACTTATCTTTCATTGGTTTCCTGGTTCCTTTGGTGTACATGTTAGAGTGAACTGTTTTACAGAGAGTTCTTTTTCCAAGTTAGCTGCGTAACTGAATGTGTTTTCATGATAACAGTATCCTTCACAGTGGAACTTGTTCTATATGTAGAGATGTGAATGATTATAAGATAGATGCTGCTCCATTGATTATGATGAAGAATGATTAAAAATTCATGAATGCTACAAGGGCCAGTTACAGATCCTTATAAAACTATTATCTCACAAAAAAAATGCAAAAATTGTGGAATTTAACAACAGGTTTAATTGAATCTAGGCCATTGTTTTACTTATTTATAGTATATACCAGTAATCAAGCATGGCACTGCAAAAGATCTGCAAATAAAATGTTTTAAAAGTGTTTAAAATTAAGGGGGCGGAGCCAGCCGGGTAGGTGAGCGGTCGCACATTCTGTGAGCTCTGACTAAATTTATCTATTTTTCAACCAGCACCGCTCATCTTTCCCACAAAACAGCCTAAGTCTGCTTGCTAATCCTTTTCTAGCTATCTAGCCTTAGAAGTAGAGGAGCACAACCTGTCTATGTGTAGTTAGAAGCTTGAGGAGACTAAACAGAGATCGAGTGAAGCCGGCAGCCATCTTGGTTGCAGGGTGAAGTTCATATGGCTTAATCCCTGTCGCCACTTCAAAGACCTAAAAAGCCAGCTCAAACTCTCCAAAACAGATCGGTGCACATCGCAGCAGTGATCCACTCTAATAGGCAAGCTGGTTCCAGGTATTGAGATGCTTAGAAAGTAGTGATACCCTCGAATCACTTCTGTTCATATACTGCACACCAGCTTAACAATGGATCACACATATATGGGGTGTACCCAGATCATGGCCCTCTTTTAATAATATATATAGAATAAAGAGTAAGTATGGAGGGGAAAATTGTTTTTTAGCATAAGCTACGATGCCTACTTCAAAACCACCACAATGCCCTTGAGGACATGCTACCCACAGTGTTATGCTACAGTGGTTCACACTCTATCCAACAGCCAACCCTACCTACAACTTCCCCTGAATGTGGTGGTGGGGGCGCTCTGGGGCCCCGGCGCTTTCCACTCACCCCTAATAGTCTATCATCCAACTCCACGCTGTGACCCCTCCCAATCCAGTTTCAGGAGTAATCACAGCACTGAGACCGCCCTCCTTGCTGCCACAGATGACATCCGTGCCCTGCTTGACCAAGGAGAGACTTCCGCCCTCATCCTTCTATACTTCTGAGCCGCATTCGACACTGTAGACCACAGCACCCTCCTCACGCGCCTACACGATGCTGGTATCCACAATAAGGCACTGGAATGGATCACCTCCTTCCTCAGCGGCAGAACCCAGAAAGTCAGATTCCCTCTCTTCTCCTCCAATCCCACAGCAATCAGCTGCGGCATACCCCAAGGCTCTTCTCTTAGCCCCACCCTCTTCAACATCAATATGGCCCCCCTCGCCGCCATTGTCCGACAACACAACCTCAACATCATCTCCTACGCTGACGACACCCAGTTAATCATCTCACTCACCCAAGACCCCGCCACCGCCAAGAAAAACATACACGAAGGCCACCTGGATGAACAACAACCGTCTCAAACTCAACACTGACAAGACCGAAATCCTCCTCCTCAGACCCACCAAATCTGCATGGGATGACTCCTAGTGGCCCACAGCCCTCGGACACCCTCCAACTCCAACACACCACGCACGAAATCTAGGCGTCATCCTCGACTCATCACTTTCCATGGACCGCCAAGTCAACACTGTCTCTTCGACTTGTTTTCATATACTCCACCTAATGCGAAAAATCTTCAAGTGGCTCCCCACCGAAACTAGAAAATCTGTCACCCGCGCCCTCGTCAGTAGTCGACTGGACTACGGCAATGCACTCTACGCCGGGTCCACCATCAAACTCAAGAAACAACTCCAATGCATCCAGAACACCTCGGCCAGACTCATCCTCCCTCGCCAAAACCACATCACCGAACACCTAAGGAACCTACACTGGCTCCCCGTCAACAAGAGAATCACCTTCAAGGTCCTGAATACATCAACCACCGTGACCAAGCACTCACAGTCATCCCCCGCATCAAGAAAAAAACAGCTGGAGGAAAATCCTTCTCCTATATGGCAGCAAGATCATGGAACTCCCTCCCGTTGCACCTCAGACAATCCACCTCCCTTACAAACTTCAGGAAGGACCTCAAGACCTCGCTCTTCGACTGAATCGTCTTCCATTAGCCCTCCTCTCCCCCCCTCCCATAGCACCTTGAGATCCTCATGGGTGATTAGTTTGCGCTTTACAAGTACCCAATAGATAAATAGATAGATAGATAGATAGATAGATATGCAGGGGATCAGAGGGATTGGGTACGGCTGAGAAATCAAAGAGCGTTCTGGAGAGCCACGTGACCTCAATGAGGAAAGGTTATCGCACTCCTGCAGAGTACTGGCCAGTCATGGCAATGTTTCAAGGGAAATTCATGAAAAGCCTAGATAAATCATCTAGGGAGGTTCGGCTACAGATTCCCTGCTCTTTATTAACCTCTTTGCCAAGTGACATCTCCTATCTGGACCGGCTACACCTTCAGTGGGACCCTGGAGGCTTACCTCAGCGACTCCATTGTGGAGCGAGTTCTGGAATGGGTTAAATTTGATATGCCCACTGGGGTTGCCTTGCTGACTTACTTACCGCAAAGTTTTGGCCCTTAGGTCCACTGCATCTGGAGTTGCCCCCATAGTACTGTCGCCATTTTCTGAAGCAACAGGGTTTCCTATAGTAAGCGGGAGACAGCATCTTAATTTATTTTGAACATTCTCCCACTGACATTCAAACTTAAAAGATGTATGCTGATGCCACCTTCGTTGTTTTGACATATAAGGACAACAATGATGTTGATTGGCAATGTTGTTGGTTAACATATGTTTAAATGCTTGTTGAGCCTTTTATCTATTTACCTTTCATACCTTTAATTGATGTATCTAATGTATCACTCTTATCCTGGCGTATTGAACCTTTAGTAGCAGCATAATATCATAGCACTACTGTTTATTGCTATTGCAGTACCTCTAAAGTATATAGGCAAAAATATATGTTGATTCTAGTAGGACTTCCAAGATCCCAGAAACTAGAACTTTAATCCCATGTACAACACCTGCTCTGACTTTAGGACTAGGGTACACTCTAGTATTAGCACTTAT
This sequence comes from Bombina bombina, assembly GCF_027579735.1. Lineage (NCBI taxonomy): Eukaryota > Metazoa > Chordata > Amphibia > Anura > Bombinatoridae > Bombina > Bombina bombina. The sequence goes on along the minus strand of NC_069499.1, from coordinate 1,160,543,888 downwards.
AAGTCAAGCACATTGTCTCCACAATGCTTATTTTAATACTTTGAGACACTGAACGTGTAGAGCGATTAGGTGTAAGTAGATGGGGACTCTTTATTTCTGATTCTACTAAATAGAACCTGAGTTCTAAACATATGGGATGCCGTTATTCCAAGCAATACACCAGAGTTTTACATGTTATAGCTCAGATTTACTGTTCTAATTATACACTTCTCAAGCTGGATATTGGTTTTATGTTTGAGAGAATGGGAGTAAGATAACTACAATACTCCTATTATATGCTCTAGTATTGATGCTATAATATAGCATGGGTATAAACTGACACACACATGTTGAATGTGGTCGGTGGCACTAGATATGGTTTCTCATAAGTATACTGCATTTTTGATTATGCTGCAAAACTAGCTCACTCCCATAGTATTAAATTGAGTCTGTCTGCTGCTGCTTACTGTATTTTGCTGCCTTTAATATTAAATGAGATGCCTTTCTATGTCACTAGGCAACTAGACAACTTAAAGGCGTTTTACTCCCTTCTCCCTCTAGGATACCTCAACTGTATTCGTATTAGCTCCACATAGGAGTTCTTTTTCTCATTTGTTTTTATGCTGGATTTTATAGCCACTCTTCAGCATAAGTGTGCGACATAATGTGACCTTTCCCACTTGCTGCTGTGGCCATTCTTACACTGAGACACGTAGCTTTACTGGAAGGCATTTGTCATGATACCAATGCGGGCTGGACCCGTTTTGCTGTTATCATTTATGGTTTCCCTACGCATAATATACTAACCGAGCTACATAAGCCATGTTTCATCAGATGGTTTTGAACTTGGGGTTCTAACATGCCAGGCAGGACTCCAGATCAACATGTAATCCACATTTTTTTAAGATGCTATATATAGAGAGGTCACTTTGTTATGGTATAGCTAGTTTATTCTTGTACCAGGATGCAGTCAGCCATTAAACTTTTATATGTAGGCATACTCTTTAGTACATACTATTTACTACACCCTAGAAAACACCCCCCCCCCCCCCACATACACTATGCTTCCGAGACTGGGAGGATTATCTATGTGGCTTGTTGGCAGTGGACTCTACACAAAGTCTATTTATGCTTGCTCATATTAATAAGTTATATTTAAATATATAGTTGTCTTTCTTATACCGTAGTTTTGTTTGAACTTAGGGTACTAGGCTCTTTGTTTTATTTGGGTTTTTTTTTAAGACGTAGGTTTGTTTGCTGCAATACATTCTGTTAGATAGTTGACCTGATATATACCAATTTTATTGTTGGAACTTCCCTACCAGACTTTATTCTATCAGCCTAAACTGTTTGATGAGCCTCTATATTTATGTAAATTTTGATGAGCTCAAAATATGTTGTTGATATGTCATCTGTATAACCCTAGCTTTCAATTGGTGTTCTCATAGTAACCATTGAATTTTTAGATGTCTACATATGGAACATACTTGATATATTTTACTCAATATACATTAGCCCTGCACATATGGTTCACTGAATATTATACTACATTTTTATGTTTGAGGTTTACCTCCTCTACCTATAGTTGATACTCAACATTTTAAAAGCCTCCTAAGCTATATCTTTTATTCATCATATTCAACTTACCATCTACCCCCCCCCCCCATAATAAACCTCCTAATTTAGGAGGGCTAACTATGCGGCTTATCTCGTCTATGCCGCAACCTAATTATTGTTTTTACCGATAACCCTTGCAGTACAATATGATGCTGATCTTGTTTTCCATACCCAGCGTAACAGGATTGCTCGGGTTTCCAGTGCAAAATACCTACATATCTTAACATATTATTTACACAGCAGAACGATATTTTAAAATACCAATTGCTAAACTACTCTAAGCTTACAGGTCCAAAAGTGACCACTCAAATTGCTAATTTTAGTTCCTATACAAAAGAAAAATAGGTTCCAGTTATTTCTATAAGATTATTCATATTGAGAATTTTATCTTTCTATATATATAGAAGCTGTCAAATTGAAATGTACCATTTATGTTTGTTTTAATGATACGATGTTTCATATAAGTTGTATTGTTCTCGCACAACCTCAATAAAAAAATATTTAAAAAAAAAAAAGTGTTTAAAATTACACGCCTAGATTTAGAGTTTTGCGGCCAAAGGGGTGCGTTAGCTACGCGTGCTTTTTTCTGGCCGCACCTTTTAAATACCGCTGGTATTTAAAGTTCACAGAATGGCTGGGTTTTCAGTGCGTTAGTCTCCAAAAAGGGAGCGTAGAGCATAATTTAACGCCACTGCAACTCTCGATACCAGCGGTGCTTACGGACGTGGCCAGCTTCAAAAACGTGCTCGTGCACGATTCCCCCATAGAAAACAATGGGGCTGTTTGAGCTGAAAAAAAACCTAACACCTGCAAAAAAGCCGCGTTCAGCTCCTAACGCAGCCCCATTGTTTTCTATGGGGAAACACTTCCTACGTCTGCACCTAACACCCTAACATGTACCCCGAGTCTACACACCCCTAACCTTACACTTATTAACCTCTAATCTGCCACCCCGCTATCGCTGACACCTGTATATTTTTTTTAACCCCTAATCTGCCGCTCCGTAAATCGCCGCTACTTACATTATCCCTATGTACCCCTAATCTGCTGCCCCTAACACCGCCGACCCCTATATTATATTAATTAACCCCTAATCTGCCCCCCACAACGTCGCCTCCACCTGCCTACACTTATTAACCCCTAATCTGCCGACCGGACCGTGCCGCTATTATAATAAAGTTATTAACCCCTAATCTGCCTCACTCCCGCCTCAATAACCCTATAATAAATAGTATTAACCCCTAATCTGCCCTCCCTAACATCGCCGACACCTAACTTCAAACATTAACCCCTAATCTGCCGACTGGAGCTCACCGCTATTCTAATAAATGTATTAACCCCTAAAGCTAATTCTAACCCTAACCCTAACACCCCCCTAAGTTAAATATAATTTTTATCTAACTAAATAAATTAACTATTATTAAATAACTTATTCCTATTTAAAGCTAAATACTTACCTGTAAAATAAACCCTAATATAGCTACAATATAAATTATAATTATATTGTAGCTATTTTAGGATTAATATTTATTTTACAGGCAACTTTGTAATTATATTAACCAGGTACAATAGCTATTAAATAGTTAATAACTATTTAATAGTTACCTAGTTAAAATAATTACAAAATTACCTGTAAAATAAATCCTAACCTAAGTTACAATTAAACCTAACACTACACTATCAATAAATTATTTAAATACAATACCTACAAATAACTGCAATTAAATAAACTAACTAAAGTACAAAAAATAAAAAAGAACTAAGTTACAAAAAATAAAAAAATATTTACAAACATTAGAAAAATATTACAACAATTTTAAACTAATTACACCTACTCTAAGCCCCCTAATAAAATAACAAAGCCCCCCAAAATAAAAAAATGCCCTACCCTATTCTAAATTAAAAAAGTTCAAAGCTCTTTTACCTTACCAGCCCTGAACAGGGCCCTTTGCGGGGCATGCCCCAAAGAATTCAGCTCTTTTGCCTGTAAAAAAAACACATACAATACCCCCCCCCAACATTACAACCCACCACCCACATACCCCTAATCTAACCCAAACCCCCCTTAAATAAACCTAACACTAAGCCCCTGAAGATCTTCCTACCTTATCTTCACCATACCAGGTTCACCGATCGGTCCTCGGAAGTCTTGATCCAAGCCTCGGAAGTGTTGATCCAAGCCCAAGCGGGGGGCTGAAGAGTGACGTCCATCCTCGGGCTGAAGTCTGGATCCAAGCGGCGGCTGAAGAACACTATCATCGGGCTGAAGTCGGAAGTCCATCATCGGGATGAAGTCTTCTATCAAGCCGCATCTTCAATCTTCTTTCTTCTGGAGCGGAGCGGAGCCATCTTCTTTCCAACCGACGCGGATCCAACCTCTTCAACCGACGCCTACTCGCCGAATGACGGTTCCTTTAAATGACGTCATTCAAGATGGCGTCCCTCGAATTCCGATTGGCTGATAGGATTCTATCAGCCAATCGGAATTAAGGTAGGAAAATTCTGATTGGCTGATGGAATCAGCCAATCAGAATCAAGTTCAATCCGATTGGCTGATCCAATCAGCCAATCAGATTGAGCTCGCATTCTATTGGCTGTTCCTATCAGCCAATCGGAATTCGAGGGACACCATCTTGGATGACTTCATTTAAAGGAACCGTCATTCGGCGAGTAGGCGTCGGTTGAAGAGGTTGGATCCGCGTCGGTTGGAAAGAAGATGGCTCCGCTCCGCTCCAGAAGAAAGAAGATTGAAGATGCGGCTTGATAGAAGACTTCATCCCGATTATGGACTTCCGACTTCAGCCCGATGATGGAGTTCTTCAGCCGCCGCTTGGATCCAGACTTCAGCCCGAGGATGGACGTCACACTTCAGCCCCCCGCTTGTGCTTGGATCAACACTTCTGAGGCTTGGATCAAGACTTCCGAGGACGGATCGGTGAACCTGGTATGGTGAAGATAAGGTATTAAGATCTTCAGGGGTTTAGTGTTAGGTTTATTTAAGGGGGGTTTGAGTTAGATTAGGGGTATGTGGGTGGTGGGTTGTAATGTTGGGGGGGGTATTGTATGTGGTTTTTTTACAGGCAAAAGAGCTGAATTCTTTGGGGCATGCCCCGCAAAGGGCCCTGTTCAGGGCTGGTAAGGTTAAAGAGCTTTGAACTTTTTTAATTTAGAATAGGGTAGGGCATTTTTTTTATTTTGGGGGGCTTTGTTATTTTATTAGGGGGCTTAGAGTAGGTGTAATTAGTTTAAAATTGTTGTAATATTTTTCTAATGTTTGTAAATATTTTTTTATTTTTTGTAACTTAGTTCTTTTTTATTTTTTGTACTTTAGTTAGTTTATTTCATTGTATTTATTTGTAGATATTGTATTTAATTAATTTATTGATAGTGTAGTGTTAGGTTTAATTGTAGATAATTGTAGGTATTTTATTTAATTAATTTATTGATCGTGTAGTGTTAGGTTTAATTGTAACTTAGGTTAGGATTTATTTTACAGGTAATTTTGTAATTATTTTAACTATTTTAGCTATTAAATAGTTCTTAACTATTTAATAGCTATTGTACCTGGTTAAAATAAATACAAAGTTACCTGTAAAATAAATATAAATCCTAAAATAGCTATAATATAATTATAATTTATATTGTAGCTATATTAGGGTTTATTTTACAGGTAAGTATTTAGCTTTAAATAGGAATAATTTATTTAATAAGAGTTAATTTATTTCGTTAGATTTAAATTATATTTAACTTAGGGGGGTGTTAGTGTTAGGGTTAGACTTAGCTTTAGGGGTTAATCCATTTATTACAGTAGCGGCGAGATTCGGTCGGCAGATTAGGGGTTAATAATTGAAGTTAGGTGTCGGCGATGTTAGGGAGGGCAGATTAGGGGTTAATACTATTTATTATAGGGTTATTGAGGCGGGAGTGAGGCGGATTAGGGGTTAATAACTTTATTATAGTAGCTGCCAGGTCCGCTCGGCAGATTAGGGGTTAATAAGTGTAGGCAGGTGGAGGCGACGTTGAGGGGGGCAGATTAGGGGTTAATAAATATAATATAGGGGTCGGCGATGTTAGGGGCAGCAGATTAGGGGTACATAAGGATAACGTAGGTGGCGGCGCTTTGCGGTCGGCAGATTAGGGGTTAATTATTGTAGGTAGCTGGCGGGGACGTTGTGGGGGGCAGGTTAGGGGTTAATAAATATAATATAGGGGTCGGCGGTGTTAGGGGCAGCAGATTAGGGGTACATAAGTATAACGTAGGTGGCGATCGGCAGATTAGGGGTTAAAAAAATGTAATCGAGTGGCGGCGATGTGGGGGGACCTCGGTTTAGGGGTACATAGGTAGTTTATGGGTGTTAGTGTACTTTAGAGCACAGTAGTTAAGAGCTTTATAAACCGGCGTTAGCCCAGAAAGCTCTTAACTACTGACTTTTTTCTGCGGCTGAAGTTTTGTTGTCAGATTTCTAACGCTCACTTCAGCCACAACTCTAAATACCGGCGTTAGAAAGATCCCATTGAAAAGATAGGATACGCAAATGACGTAAGGGGATCTGCGGTATGGAAAAGTCGCGGCTGGAAAGTGAGCGTTAGACCCTTTAATGACTGACTCTAAATACCGGCGGTAGCCCAAAACCAGCGTTAGGAGCCTCTAACGCTGGTTTTGACGGCTACCGCCCAACTCTAAATCTAGGCCACAGAGTTTTGCAAATCTAAATCAGCTTCAGACCTGTCAGTAGCAATGCATAATTAACCACCGGAAACATCAGTGCGCCTGTGCGGCCGATGCGAATGGGGAATGTTTATGTTTGTATATGGCCCGCCTAAACTGGAATTTGATGCTGAAGTGATGCACAAATTAGTAGTATACACAGATACTTAATAAATTTGTAAATAAAATGTATTAATAACATTAAGTTAAAATGTACTAAATATTTTCCCAAAGAATAAAATCAGTTCTCAAACAAAAATAAAATTATGCCGTAAGGTCGCAGTGGGCGGGGCTAAACTATCTCGCGGCCTACAGGGCATTTGCCTTGTATGCCCGACGTCCAGTCCGGGCCTGTCTAGAATAACCCCCTTGGGAACTCTCTAAACCCCTTAATGACCACAGCGTACCCTGTACGTCACTGGTTGTTAAGGTTTTTTTCAGGCCATAATAGCGCCTTTCTCACCACCAGCGGCAAGACCGCACTCTTATGACCTCCCTCAATCCTGCTGGCCTTCCAGAAAAGTGGCTATCAAAAAAATAAAGCCCCATAGAAAGACCAGCGATATATAGACTACATTGCTGGTCCTTAAGGGGTTAAGCATCTTCTTTTGTCTCTGGTCAGTAAAGAGAAAGTTAACATCTTGAGATTTTAATATAAAATATAACTTTGCAATATACTTTCATTATTTATTTTTCCCATTTTTCATGTGTCTGCTCTGAAAATTGTGAATTTTTTAATTCTAACAAATGTAAAAGCACAATGCTTCTCAAGGCTAAACCTGCTACATTTATTTCCTTTATTCGATTTAGCAGATAATTACTGCATAACAAAACTGTTCTAACATAATGATTGGTGCTAGCCTTGGTTTCTTCCTTTAACCCCTTGCGCCTAAATGAAGTAGAGCTGCGTCATGCGTTGCAAAACCCATTAAACCACATAACATAGATCTACGTTGCAGCTTCAGAAAGCTCCAGCAGTCTCAGTTGTCAGAAGACAGCCAAGAGCTGATGTTCATGAGCTGCAAGCATCTATCTTCATATTGTGAAAGAGCATGATTGGTGCTCTTTTACCATATGAAGGCAGATTGACAGATAGTTACAGAGAGTGACACAGTCTGTGTAAATGACTGTAACGATCTTTGGTGGTGCCGGCGGGAGATGTGGGTGTGGGAGGGAAGGCTGTTGGGCAGCACAGTGGCGGGGGAAGGGGGATGGAGTTGGTGGAACCCTACACTGCAGAAAAAATATTTTGAAGGGAGAAAGATAGATGGGGCGCTGTTCTACAGAAAAAGGTTAGAATGGGGGAAGTGGCCCCAAAATAACGATTGCGGGAGGCAGGACCACTACCCTACAGAGAAAATAAAAAATTATAACTAAATTAGAAATATAATTTCAAAAAAACATAAATTGGGTACTGGCAGAAAGCTGCCTGTACCAAAGATGGCCGTCATTAGTGGGAGGGGGGTTAGAGAGCTGTTTGGGAGGGACCAGAGAGGTGGGAGAGTTGGGGTGGGATCACTACACTGCAGAAAAAAAATTATAAAAAAAAGAAAAGAAAAACCCTAAACTGCATACTGGCAGAGTTTCTGTCAGTATCTAAGATAGGGCAAGTGTGGATGGGGGTAGCTGTTTCGGAGGGATCAGGAAGTTGGGAGATGAGGGTAATACTTACATTACTGTACTATTTCCCTTACCAGTTATCTAATAAACCCCTTCACTGCTGGGAATTCCATGCATGTCTGCTATTTCTGAATAGAGACGCTTTTACAACCTTGATTGCACAAGCGGTATGCAAATTCTTTCAATGAGAACCCCAAAGTTTGTGAAAAAGTAAACAATTTTAATATGATCGCATTTGGCAGCAAATGGAGGCATGAAATATAACAAAATGGGCCTAAATCAATGTCTACTTAAAGGGACATGAAACCCAACATTTCTCTTTAATGATTTAGGTAGAACATACAATTTTAAACAACTTTCCAGTTAACGTCTATTGTCAAATTTGCTTAATTCTCTTGGTATCATTTGTTGAATGAACAGCAATTTACTACTGGTTTCTAACTGAACACATGGGTGAGCCAATGACAATAAGTGTATATATATATATACAGCCTCCAATCAGCAGCTAGAACCTAGGTTCTTTGCTGCTCCTGAGCTTTCCTAGATAAACCTTTCAGCAAAAGATAACAAGAGAAAGAAGCAAATTAAATAATAGAAGTAAATTGGAAAGTTTTTTTTAAAAAATTGTATGCTCTGTCTAAATGGTAAATGTCTAATTATGATTTTACTGTCCCTTTAAATATATATATATATATATATATATATATATATATATATACAGCTTTGATAGGTAAAAAAAAGCAAGTGCAAGTTTTTATCATCAATTCCAAGTATCAAAGGGGTTAAATAAGGTAAGTGGGGGTGTAATTTAAGAGGTAGGATGGTGAGGAGGGATCCCAACACTATAAAAATTAGAACATAAATAAATGTCTTTTGTAAAAAACAAAAACTGCATACTGGCAGACTGTCTGCCAGTAAGTTAGATGGTGTTGACCACGGGGGGGGGGGGGGATGAAAAGAGCTGTTAGCGAGGGATCAGGTAGGGATCAACGGATGGAAGGAATTCCTACACTACAAAAAAAATTAGCCTTTCAAGCTAACCGATTAACCCCTTCACTGCTAGGAAATGTAAAAGTATGGTACTCAGCTGCAATTAGAGCAAAGTGAAGGTTTTACAAGCATTTGTCTTATGACTGCAGTATTTGTGAATAATTCCAAAGTTTGAGAAAAAGTTAACAATTTTTTTTTATATGATCTGTAGTAGCATCAAATATACAAAAATGAATCTTGATCAATACCTTGGGTTGTCTACTTTAAAAATAGATTATTTTTTTTTGTCCCAAGGAGGCTTCCGTGCCTTCTCAGTGTTGAGAAGGGAAGCTGGAGCCAAGGGCTTTAAAGGGACAGTCAACTTCAAAAATGTTATTCTCCTGCTGGCTATTACATGCATAATATGTCCTGTTGGCTATAACCTGCATAATGTGTCCTGTTGCCTATTACCTGCATAATGTGTCCTGTTGTCTATTACCTGCATAATGTGTCCTGTTGTCTATTACCTGCATAATGTGTGCTGTTGGCTATTACCTCCATAATATGTCTTGCTGGATATTACCTGCATAATGTGTCCTGTTAGCTATTACCTGCATAATGTGTCCTGTTAGCTATTACCTGCATAATGTGTCCTGCTGGCTATTACCTGCATACTGTGCCATGCTGGCTATTACCTGCATAATGTGTCCTGTTGGCTATAACCTGCATAATGTGTCCTGTTGGCTATTACCTGCATAATGTGTCCTGTTGGCTATAACCTGCATAATGTGTCCTGTTAGCTATTACCTGCATGATGTGTCCTGTTAGCTATTACCTGCATGATGTGTCCTGTTGGCTATTACCTGCATACTGTGCCATGCTGGCTATTACCTGCATAATGTGTCCTGTTGGCTATAACCTGCATAATGTGTCCTGCTGGCTATTACCTGCATAATGTGTCCTGTTGGCTATTACCTGCATAATGTGTCCTGTTAGCTATTACCTGCATAATGTGTCCTGTTGGCTATTACCTGCATAATGTGTCCTGTTAGCTATTACCTGCATAATGTGTCCTGTTGGCTATTACCTGCATAATGTGTCCTGTTGGCTATTACCTGCATAATGTGTCCTGCTGGCTATTACCTGCATAATGTGTCCTGTTGGCTATAACCTGCACAATGTACCCTGTTGGCTGTTACCTGCATAATGTGTCCTCTTAGTTATTACTTGCATACTGTGTCCTGCTGGCTATTACCTGCATACTGTGTCCTGCTGGCTTTTACCTGCATAATGTGCCCTGTTGGCTATCACCTGCATAATGTGCCCTGTTGGCTATTACCTGCATACTGAGTCCTGTTGGCTATTACCTGCACAATGTACCCTGTTGGCTGTTACCTGCATAATGTTCCCTGTTGGCTATTACCTGCATAATGTGTCCTGCTGGCTATTACCTGCATAATGTGTCCTGTTGGCTATTACCTGCATACTGTGTCCTGCTGGCTATTACCTGCTTAATGTGTCCTGTTGGCTATTACCTGCATACTGTGTCCTGCTGGCTATTACCTGCATACTGTGTCCTGCTGGCTTTTACCTGCATAATGTGTCCTGCTGGCTATTACCTGCATAATGTGCCCTGTTGGCTATCACCTGCATAATGTGCCCTGTTGGCTATTACCTGCATACTGAGTCCTGTTGGCTATTACCTGCACAATGTACCCTGTTGGCTGTTACCTGCATAATGTTCCCTGTTGGCTATTACCTGCATAATGTGTCCTGCTGGCTATTACCTGCATAATGTGCCCTGTTGGCTATCACCTGCATAATGTGCCCTGTTGGCTATTACCTGCATACTGAGTCCTGTTGGCTATTACCTGCACAATGTACCCTGTTGGCTGTTACCTGCATAATGTTCCCTGTTGGCTATTACCTGCATAATGTGCCCTGTTGGCTATTACCTGCATATTGTGTCCTGCTGGCTATTACCTGCATAATGTGCCCTGTTGTCTATTACCTGCATGTTGTGTCCTGTTGGCTATTACTTGCATAATGTGTCCTGCTGGCTATAACCTGCATATTGTACCCTGTTGGCTATTACCTGCATAATGTGCCCTTTTGGCTATTACCTGCATACTGTGTCCTGCTGGCTATTACCTGCATAATGTGTACTGTTGGCTTTTACCTGCATACTGTGTCCTGCTGGCTGTTACCTGCATACTGTGTCCTGCTGGCTATTACCTGCATACTGTGTCCTGCTGGCTATTACCTGCATAATGTACCCTGTTGGATATTACCTGCATAATGTGCCCTGTTGGCTATTACCTGCATACTGAGTCCTGTTGGCTATTACTTGCATAATGTTCCCTGTTGGCTATTACCTGCATAATGTGCCCTGTTGGCTATTACCTGCATATTGTGTCCTGCTGGCTATTACCTGCATAATGTGCCCTGTTGTCTATTACCTGCATGCTGTGTCCTGTTGGCTATTACTTGCATAATGTGTCCTGCTGGCTATAACCTGCATATTGTACCCTGTTGGCTATTACCTGCATAATGTGCACTGTTGGCTATTACCTGCATAATGTGTCCTCTTGGCTATTACCTGCATACTGTGTCCTGTTGGCTATTACCTGCCTAATGTGTCCTGTAGGCTATTACCTGCATAATTTACCCTGTTGGCTATTATCTGCATATTGTGTCTTGTTGGCTATTACCTGCATAATATGTCCTGTTGACTACTAGCTGCATAATTTGCCCTGTTGACTATTACCTGCATACTGTGTCCTGCTGGTTATTAGCTGCAGTGCATACTGAGTCCTGATGGCTGTTACCTGCATGCTATGCCCTGTTGGCTATTACTTGCATAATGTGCCCTGTTGGCTATTACCTGCATAATGTGTACTGTTGGCTATTACCTGCATACTGTGTCCTGCTGGCTATTACCTGCATAATGTGTACTGTTGGCTATTACCTGCATACTGTGTCCTGCTGGCTATTACCTGCATAATGTGTCATGCTGGCTACTACCTGCATAATGTGCCCTGTTGGCTGTTACCTGCATAATGTGCCCTGTTGGCTATTACCTGCATAATGTGTCCTGCGGGCTACTACCTGCATAATGTGCCCTGTTGGCTGTTACCTACATAATGTGCCCTGTTGGCTATTACCTGCTTACTGTGTCCTGTTGGCTATTACCTGGATACTGAGTCCTATTGGCTATTGCCTGCATAATGTTCCCTGTTGGCTATTACCTGCATAATGTTCCCTGTTGGCTTTTACCTACATAATGTGCCCTGTTGGCTTTTACCTGCATATTGAGTCCTGCTGGCTATTACCTGCATATTGTATCCTGCTGGCTATTACCTGCATAATGTGCCCTGTTGTCTATTACCTGCATGCTGTGTCCTGTTGGCTATTACTTGCATAATGTGTCCTGCTGGCTATAACCTGCATATTGTACCCTGTTGGCTATTACCTGCATAATGTGCATGTTGGCTATTACCTGCATAATGTGTCCTGTTGGCTATTACCTGCATACTGTGTCCTATTGGCGATTACCTGCATAATGTGTCCTGTTAGCTATTACCTGCCTAATGTGTCCTGCTGGCTATTACCTGCATAATGTACCCTGTTGGATATTACCTGCCTAATGTGTCCTGTTGGCTATTACCTGCATAATGTACCCTGTTGGCTATTATCTGCATATTGTGTCTTGTTGGCTATTACCTGCATAATGTGTCCTGTTGACTACTAGCTGCATAATGTGCCCTGTTGACTATTACCTTCATACTGTGTCCTGCTGGTTATTAGCTGCATACTGAGCCCTGATGGCTGTTACCTGCATGCTATGTCCTGTTGGTTATTACCTGCATATTGTGTCTTGTTGGCTATTACCTGTATAATGTGTCCTGTTGACTACTAGCTGCATAATTAGCCCTGTTGACTATTACCTGCATACTGTGTCCTGCTGGTTAGTAGCTGCATACTGAGTCCTGATGGCTGTTACCTGCATGCTATGTCCTGTTGGCTATTACCTGCATAATGAGTCCTGTTGGCTATTAGCTGCATAATGTGCCCTGTTGGCTATTACCTGCATACTGTGTCCTGTTGGCTATTACCTGCATAATGTGCCCTGTTGGCTATTACCTGCATAATGCGTCCTCTTGGCTATTACCTTCATAATGTGCCCTGTTGGCTATTACCTGCATAATGAGTCCTGTTGGCTATTGCATGCATAATGTGCCCTGTTGGCTATTACCTGCATAATGTGCCCTGTTGGCTATTACCTGCATACTGAGTCCTGTTGGCTATTACCTGCATAATGTGCCCTGTTGGCTATTAAATGCATAATGTGCACTGTTGTCTATTACCTGCATGCTGTGTCCTGTTGGCTATTACTTTCATAATGTGTCCTGCTGGCTATAACCTGCATATTGTACCCTGTTGGCTATTACCTGCATAATGTGCACTGTTGGCTATTACCTGCATAATGTGTCCTCTTGGCTATTACCTGCATACTGTGTCCTGTTGGCTATTACCTGCATAATGTGTCCTGTTGGCTATTACCTGCCTAATGTGTCCTGCTGGCTATTACCTGCATAAAGTACCCTGTTGTATATTACCTGCCTAATGTGCCCTGTTGGCTATTACCTGCATACTGTGTCCTGTTGGCTATTACCTGCATAATGTGCCCTGTTGGCTATTACCTGCATAATGCGTCCTCTTGGCTATTACCTTCATAATGTGCCCTGTTGGCTATTACCTGCATAATGAGTCCTGTTGGCTATTGCATGCATAATGTGCCCTGTTGGCTATTACCTGCATAATGTGCCCTGTTGGCTATTACCTGCATACTGAGTCCTGTTGGCTATTACCTGCATAATGTGCCCTGTTGGCTATTAAATGCATAATTTGCCCTGTTGGCTATTACCTGCATACTGAGTCCTGTTGGCTATTACCTGCATAATATACCCTGTTGACTATTACCTGCATAATGTGCCCTGTTGGATATTACCTGCATACTGAGTTCTGCTGGCTATTACCTGCATATTGTGTCATGCTGGCTACTGCCTGCATAATGTGCCTTGTTGGCTATTACCTGCATAATGTGTCCTGCTGGCTATTACCTGCATAATGTGCACTGTTGGCAATTACATGCATAATGTGTCCTGCTGGCTATTACCTTCATAATGTGCACTGTTGGCTATTACATGCGTAATGTGTCCTGTTGGCTATTACCTACATAATGTGTCCTGTTGGCTATTACCTGCATAATGTGTCCTGCTGGCTATTACCTGCATAATGTACCCTGTTGGCTATAACCTGCATAATGTACCCTGTTGGCTATTACCTGCATAATGTACCCTGCTGGCTATTACCTGCATAATATGTCCTGCTAGTTATTATTATTATTATTATTATTATTATTATTATTATCAGGTATTTTTAGAGCACCAACAGATTCCACAACGCTATAAACATAGGTTGTATGCAAGATAACATTTGTAGGGATCAAATGGTTAGAGGGCCCTGCTGAGAGTTGCACTGTTGTAGTCGGCTCTTATGAAGGTGAGCTACAAACAACTGGGCTCATAGGCTTAATTTCTAAGGGGTTCAAGGGGATAGCAATGGAGTTAGGAAAGGTTAGTGTAGGTTGTATTCATCCCTGAATATTACAGTCTTTAAGGAGCACTTAAAGTTTTCCAAACTAGGAGAGAGTCTTGTGGAGCGAGGCAGAGAGTTCTATAACATGGGAGCCAGTCTGGAGAAGTCCTGTAAAGATGAATGTGAGGAGGTAGCAGGAGAGGAGGAGATTGTGAGCAGAGCGAAGGGGTCGGGAATGAGAATATCTGGAGACAAGGTCTGAGATGTAGGTGGGAACAGTGCAGTTAAGGGCTTTGTATGTCAGATTGGTAATTTTGTGTTTAATCCTGGAGGCAAAAGGAAGCCAGTGAAGGGATTGGCAGAGAGGTGTAGCAGATGAAGAGTGACGTGTAAGGAAGATGAGAGAGAGAGAGAGAGAGTGGATTTAAATCTTAGTTGTGTCTTGTGCAACTAAATGTCTAATTTTAGAGATGTTTTTAAGGTGGAAGCGGCAGGATTTAGCCAAGGACTGAATGTGAGGAGTGAAAGAAAGATCTGAGTCAAATGTGAGCCCAAGACATTGGGCACGTGGGGTAGGGATATTGATGGAGTTATAAACAGTTATTGAGAAGTGGGGGTGGAGATTTTTCAAGAAGGGTGGAAAATAAGGAGCTCAGTTTTGGAGAGATTTAGCTTAAGGTAGTGAGAGGACATCCAAGATGAGATATGAGAAAGACAGTGACACAGGTTTGCAAGGAAGGAGATAGTTCTGGAGCTGAGAGGTAGATTTAGGTGTCATCGGCATACAAATGATATTGAAATCTGTGGGTGCCCTGTTGGATATTATCTGCATAATATTTCCTGCTGGGTATTACCTGCATACCGTGTCCTGTTGGCTGTTAATTGCATACTGAGTCCTGTTGGCTATTACCTGCATATCGTGCCCTTTTAGCTATTACCTGCATATTGTGTCCTGTTGGCTTTTACCTGCATACTATGTCCTGTTGGCTATTACCTGCATACTATGTCCTGTTGGCTATTACCTGCATACTATGTCCTGTTGGCTATTACCTGCAAACTGAGTCCTGTTGACTATTACCTGCATACTGAGTAATTTTGGTTATATCCTGCATACTGTGTCCTGTTGGCTACTACCTGCATATTGTGTCCTATTTAGGCTGACCATATTGCCGCTTTAAGAAGGGACACATATGAAAAATACATATGTCAGGGTTCTTATACAAACCATTTCTTTAAACAGCCCTGAAAACAGCCCTGACATATGTATTTTTCATATGTGTCCATTTTTAAAGCGGCAATATGGTCACCCTAGTCCTATTGGCTATTGCCTGCAAACTGTGCCCTGTTAGCTATTACCTGCATATAGTGTCCTGCTGATCATTGAATTACATATAAGTGCAAAAAGATTGTATGGAATAGGGCCCTCAATTCCTCTAGTATTTGTTTGATGCATTTTGTCCTGTCTCTTACAAATATTGTATCATCATTGTACTTTTATCTTTTGCACCCATGGACAGCGCTGTGGATTTTAAAAAAAAAAGCTTTATAAATAAAGAATAATAATAATAAAGAAAAAAGCTCTAATGTGTTAAAGCATTTTATTATTGCACTATTGCTTGCATATAGCAATCTGTACAAACAAAGGTGTTAAACATGTTAAACATGAAATCAGTTCCAGAGAAGCATTGCTCTACTGGGAGCTAGCTGAACACATCTGGTCAACAAATGAGGAGAGGCATGTATATGTAACCACCAATCACTACCTAGCTTCCATTAGTGATTTGCTACTCCTGAGCCTACCTAGGTATGCCTTTCAACAAAGAATACCAAGAAAAAGAAGTACATTTGATCAAAGAAACAAGAGTAAACGAAAGCATGTTCTATCTGGATTATGAAAGAATACATTTGACTTCCGTGTCCCTTAATTTGAATACTGTGCTCTGCTAGTCATTAGCTGCATATTGTGTTCTGCACATCATTACATTAATTATCTGCCCCCCTAGTCATTACATGTTTACTGTGTCCTTCATGCTAGCTATAACCTACATACTGTGTCCTGCTGGTCATTATATGCATACTGTGTGCTGCTGGTCATTATATGCATACTGTGCTCTGCTAGTTATTAGCTGCATATTGTGTTCTGCACATCATTACATTAATTATCTGCCCCCCTAGTCATTACATGTTTACTGTGTCCTTCATGCTGGCTATAACCTACATACTTTGTCCTGTTGGTCATTACCTGCATACTATGTGCTGATGGCCATTACATGCATATTGTGTCCTGCTGGCTATAACCTACTTACTGTGTCCTGCTGGTCATTACATTCATACTGTGCCCTGCTAGCTATAACCTACATACTGTGTCCTGCTAGCTATAACCTACATACTGTGTCCTGCTAGCTATAACCTACATACTGTGTCCTGCTGCTCATTATATGCATACTGTGTGCTGCTGGTCATTATATGCATACTGTGCTCTGCTAGTAATTAGCTGCATATTGTGTTCTGCACATCATTACATTAATTATCTGCCCCCCTAGTCATTACATGTTTACTGTGTCCTTCATGCTGGCTATAACCTACATACTTTGTCCTGTTGGTCATTACCTGCATACTATGTGCTGATGGCCATTACATGCATACTGTGTCCTGCTGGCTATAACCTACATACTTTTTCCTGTTGGTCATTACCTGCATACTATGTGCTGATGGCCATTACATGCATACTGTGTCCTGCTGGCTATAACCTACTTACTGTGTCCTGCTGGTCATTACATTCATACTGTGTCCTGCTAGCTATAACCTACATACTGTGTCCTGCTGGCTATAACCTACTTACTGTGTCCTGCTGGTCATTACATTCATACTGTGTCCTGCTAGCTATAACCTACATACTGTGTCCTGCTAGCTATAACCTACATACTGTGTCCTGCTGGTCATTACATTCATACTGTGTCCTGCTAGCTATAACCTACATACTGTGTCCTGCTAGCTATAACCTACATACTGTGTCCTGCTGGTCATTATATGCATATTGTGTGCTGCTGGTCATTATATGCATACTGTGCTCTGCTAGTCATTAGCTGCATATTGTGTTCTGCACATCATTACATTAATTATCTGCCCCCCCTAGTCATTACATGTTTACTGTGTCCTTCATGCTGGCTATAACCTACATACTTTGTCCTGTTGGTCATTACCTGCATACTATGTGCTGATGGCCATTACATGCATCCTGTGTCCTGCTGGCTATAACCTACTTACTGTGTCCTGCTGGTCATTACATTCATACTGTGTCCTGCTGGCTATAACCTACTTACTGTGTCCTGCTGGTCATTACATTCATACTGTGTCCTGCTAGCTATAACCTACATACTGTGTCCTGCTGGTCATTATATGCATACTGTGTGCTGCTGGTCATTATATGCATACTTTGTCCTGCTGGCTATAACCTACACATTGTGTCCTGCTGGTCATTACATTCATGTCCTGCTGGTCATTACATTCATACTGTGTCCTGCTAGCTATAACCTACATACTATGTCCTGCTGGTCATTATATGCATACTGTGTGCTGCTGGTCATTATATGCATACTTTGTCCTGCTGGCTACAACCTACACATTGTGTCCTGCTGGTCATTGCATACATACTGTGTCCTGCTGGTTATAACCTACATACTGTGTCCTGCTGGTCATTATATGCATACTGTGTCCTGCTGGCTATAACCTACTTACTGTGTCCTACTAGTCATTACATTAATACTGTGTCCTGCTGGCTATAACCTACATACTGTGTCCTGCTGGTCATTATATGCATACTGTGTCCTGCTGGTCATTATATGCTTACTGTGTCCTGCTGGCTATAACCTACACACTGTGTCCTGCTGGTCATTATCTGCATAATATGTGCTGATGGCCAGTACCTGCATACTGTGTACTGTTAGCCTTTACGTGCACCCTGTGTCATACAGGTCATTAAATGCATAATCTGTCCTGCTGGCTAATATATAAATAGTGTCCTGCTAGTCATAACCTACATATTGTAGCCTACTGGTCATTACATGCATAACATGTCCTGCTAGTGATTACATTCTTACTGTGTCCCACTGGTCATTACATACATACTGTGTCCTGCTGGTCATTGCATGCATAATCTATCCTACTGGTCATTACTTACACACTGTGTCTTGCTTGTCATTACATACATACTGTGTCATGTAGTAAACCTTTTAATAAATAAAACACACATAATTCACATAAGCACACAGTGACTGATTTAAAATGCATACATGTTGACTTATTGTTCCATACTCAAGATTATTGTGACTGTGCTTCTTCCTTATGTGGGTGGTTAAATGTGTGCATGTAAATCATGTAAATAGTACACATTATTAATGACAGTGCCAAGAGGCATACATAAGCTTTTGTCTGTAGTGGGACAAAAAAGACTTTGCTAATTATTATCTTAAGTTTCCTGTCAGTAATAGTGTAATTCCAGACATCTAATAACTGTCGTATGCAGGCGGCTGTGAACAAAAGCTACTGTATAATACAAGTCTAATTCAACCCTCTTTGCAAAAGTGATTTGTACAATAACATTTTTTGATAAGAGAGAATTTTATTTAGTTATGTTTTCTTGCTAAGTCTTTTAGACTTCAAAGGGTTTAATCTACTTAAAAGTAAAATCTTTCCAACATCTCTATAGCAGCCCTGTTTCCTGGCTGAAAAAGAAAATGCAAAATAAAGAAATGAATTCTGAAAATGAAAACTTAACTCTGCTTTCAGTGTTATGCATATACTTCCATAAAGGAACAACCCCGGATGTGAGAAAATAGAGGAAAGGGTTAATGGACACCTATTGGAGGAATTTGAGGTCAGGTAGAGTCGAAGGGGGCGTGGTTGGGAAGAACTTTTAAATACTCATTGGTGGAATGGATTTTACTTACCTTGTCAGGAGCGTACGGCTTAAGTGCATACTTACCATGGAGGTCCTGCTGGAAGAGTTGACAGCATTGGCCAGGAGCAGAGGTGTCGGCTGGATCCAGGAGCAGCTCAAGACGGTGGAGGTGCCTAGCGGAGGTTCGTCGAGGGATGTCGGCAGCAGAGGATCCAAGAAGAAGAGGCCAGTGAGGTCGGCGGGGCCACCGGTGAGGCTGAGTCCTAAGGCATCCGGATCCAGGAAGAGATCTTTGGCAAGGCCGGGTAAGCGCAGGACTTCTGGAGCCAGGAGGTCGGAAGTGGAGGAGGTGTCCAGTTCTGGTCGGGTGACGGCGCGCGGTGAGGAAGTCACTGCGCGTCGGAGTGCCGGGAGAGGTGACGACTTCAGAGAGACAGTGGCCTGGTGGGTGCGGAAAGCATTTTGGGAGTGTGGCGGTAGGATAAAGATTAGTAGTTCTAGCATGAGGGGGCAATATTAAGACCTAGTGGGGGCCTCCATAAAAAAAAAAAGCGGCTTTGTTAATGTTTTGTTTTTTGTTTTTTTTGTTATGGGCCGTATTTTTAGTTGTTTGTGTTCAGGCTGTATGTTGCAAAAAAAAAAAAAAAAAGGGGTATGTGGATATAAGCATAAATCAATAAAAGTCATATGAGCTTTTGTTTGTTTGTTCCTGCTTGATATTCTTTTTATTGGGATTGTATTTGGAGATTTTTTATGGCAATTTAGTTATTTGGGTAAATTTATGGGAATTTTCTGAAATGTTCAATTATAAGATTTAATTGTTTTTGTTTTTTATTAATAGGGTGTTTTATATGGCATTGATCTTTTAATGTAAATTTTGTTTTTCCTCTTTTCCTCCCCCCCCCCTTCTCTCCTCCACCCCCCCTTTTTTTCTTCCCCCCCATTTTTTTTCCCTTTTCTCCTTTGCCTTTTTGCGGTATATTCATGTTAGTGTTTCTTTAATTTGTGAGTTGGGGTTTGTTGGAGGGAGTAAGAGGGCATTGGGTATATTGTTTATGATGGTGGGGTGTGGTTTTAACATATATATTCTCTATACAGAAAATTTCATTGAAATTCACGGCCTTTCTAGTGGTGGTGAAGAGGCCCCTACAGTTCAAAAGGAACAGGTTACGGAGCCGCTGCTGGATCTGGAGGCTGGCAGCGACTTTGAGGAGGAGGAGTCGCGATGCGTCTGTCCTGGCGCAGCTTTTGAGTATGTTATCTCCACAAAGGGAAGGGGGGTATCTGGGGGGGGGGGTTGAGTGGCCATAGGGCTGGTTTAGGTGTAGACAGGGTTAGGGTTCAGGAAGATAGGGTTGCAGGGCATGGTCAGGCACTCACACCCTCCCGTACTGTGCAGTCCCCATGTGCTGGAGATATTACGGTGCCTAGTAGGCATCAGAGGAGAAGAACAGTGTCGGGTCACGGCCGACGCAGATCACGTTCCCCTTTCAGAAGGACCGTAGAAGTTAATTCGCCTACATGGGCTAGGATTGAGAGGTCAGAAAGCAGTGCAAGAAGAGTGAGGGGTCGGTCACCATCAAGAAAATCGAGTGGGGCTAACAGATCAAGGGAAGGTGAAAGGAGGCGCGAGGATGGGAAGGCGCCTCAAGTAGATCCTGGTGCTGGAGCAGCTAGTCGGGAAAATTCTGGGATGGCACCCCAGTCTACAGGTGAGTTGGCTGGGGGTGCTGAGGTAGAAACTGGATTATTGTGTGGAGAACGTGAGAAGCTGTTGAATGGGTTGAAGGCGTTGATGGCAAGCTGGAGGCTCCAAGAGAGGGGGAATCGGTGGCGTAGGCTTGGGTTTCGGGGACTAGCTCGGCATCTGTCGGGTCAGTTACTCCAGTTAGTGGGTCAGTTTTGATCATGTCGGTCTCGAGCGCTACGTTACCTTTACCTCGCATTGGAGGTAAAGGAAAAGATCTGGAAGCGTGATTTTTTTTGAAATTTTTTCACTATTACCTCTGGATCAGGTATTAGAATTTAAAGAGGATGATAAATCGGATAAGGGTAAGAAAGAGGAGGGGGAAAGTAAGAAGAGATATAGGAGGCTTCCTAAAACTCTTGGGAATTGGTCCAAGGCCTTTTGCATATTGGCCAGTGTGGTAACAGAAAGGTCCCCAGATCAAGGGGGGGGTTTGTTTTGTTATTTTGACGAAATTGCTGGTGCGTATAGGACCTATGGTGGTATGGCCTGGTGGAGGTACGATGAAAAGTTTCAGCAGAGGCTGGCGGTAAGGCTGGAAATGTGTTGGGATGATTGTGACATGGGCATTTGGCTTGAAGTCATGACTTCTTTGAGGGGTCAGCCCTTTCGGGGGTGAGGGGTCGGGTCTGCCGGCCCGTGTCAGGAGCCGGGTCCACAGTTGCGATGCGAAAACGGTTGAGCTTCCAATATAACGAAGGGGTGTGACGTTTCGGAGTGAGTTGTAAGTTTAAGCAAAGTGTTCAGGGTGTGGGGGTAGCCATGGGCTCTCCAGATGTTTCAAGAAAGGAAAATTCAGAGGTAAGCTGGGGGAGAGCGCTCCTGCGAGCTCGGACCCCAGTGAAGGTAGAAAAGATGGTGGTGTGGTTAGAGACTTATGCCAATAAGTGAGGAAGAGGGGAGGATGCTGAGCTGCTATTGTCTGGGTTTAGTTCTGGGTTTTGTGATTCCATTCAAGGAACAGGGGAGTGGTACATTTTCTGGTAACTTAAAGTCCGCAAGGGAATTCCCTGAGGTGGTTCGGGGTAAGTTACAAAAGGAGGTGGCATTGGGGGGTATGGCAGGCCCCTTTGTATCCCCCCCATTTCCAAATTTAAGAATTTATCCTTTAGGTGTTGTGCCAAAGAGGGTTGAGGGCGAATTTCGAATGATTCATCACCTTTCTTACCCGAAAGGCTTGTATGTCAATGATGGTATTGACCCTGAGTTAGTTTCAGTTAACTATGCGTCATTTGACAAAGCAGTAAATTTGGTTAGGGTTGCTGGTCCCAGGGCCTTGTTGGCTAAAGTTGACATTGAGGCGGCTTTCAGACTTCTACCGGTCCATCCCCGTTGTCATCATTTGTTGGGTTGCAAATTCGATGGAGCATTTTTTGGAGCAGTGTTCTGGGTTGTCGTCTCTGGTTCACTACCTGGACGACTTTTTGTTTGTGGGCCCAAAAGATTCTGACTCGTGCCTGAGGTTATGGGATTAATTTGTTTTGGTAGCTTCTGACTTTGAGATACCAGTAGCAGAAGAAAAATCGTAAGGTCCTGTTACATCGCTTTGTTTCTTGGGAATTTAAATAGATTCCTTAGCAATGGAGTGTCGGCTTCCATGGGACAAGGTTGTGGACTTGAATCATTGTATTCAGGGCACCTTGATGGCTGAAAAAATTAAGCTTAGACAATTGCAGTCTTTGTTGGGTAAGTTGAATTTCTCATGTCGAATTATTCCAGTTGGTAGAGTTTTTTGCAGAAGGTTGTCGTTGCCAACAGTGGGGGTTACAGCTCCTCATCATCATATTTGTTTGTCAAAAGATTTGAAAGAGGACTTGAGGGTTTGGTTGGCCTTTTTGAAGGATTTCAATGGCCGGTTGCTTATTCAAGAAGTTGGGTGGTCTGATGAGCGTCTGTGTCTGTTCACGGACGCATCTGGTTCTTGTGGTTTTGGAGCCTACTTGAATGGAAGGTGGTATGCAGAGGCTTGGCCAGAGAATTGGAAAGTAATGGGTTTGACAAAAAACTTGACATTCCTGGAACTCTTCCCTTTGGTGGTGGCTTTGGCAATTAACAACTTGACTGCCAATTCGCCTCCTGTGATTCGCTTGCTGAGGGAGTTTGTGATGGAATGCTTGAGACTCAACGTGACTTTCAGAGCTGTACATGTACCGGGCAAAGTTAATTCAATTGCTGACGCCTTGTCCCATTTTCAGTGGGAACGTTTCAGGCTGGAGGCTCCGGAGGCGGAAACGGAGGGTGTGGCTTGCCCACGGGAATTGTGGCTACTGGGCTTTCAGTAGTGGTGGATCTTGTAAAGGCTTCTCTTGCTCAATCTACCTGGAAGGCATACGCCCAGGTATGGCAATCATGGGTATTGGTGGCGGGAAGCCAGGACTGGTTACTTCGGAAAAAATTTGCTTGGAAATCCTATTGGGATGGATAAAACAATGGGAAAGAGAGCAATTTTCGGTGACATAGATTCAGAAGAGAATGGCTGCTTTGGCCTTTTTGTTTCAGTTAGGAGGTTTGAAGGATGTTATGAAACTTTTTGTGGTGAGGATGGCTGTTCGGGGTCTATGTAGAGGTAAGTCGGTTAAAGATGGGAGGAGACCTGTAGTTTTTTCATTGCTGGTTAAGTTGGTGTCTGTGCTTCCTGAGGTTTGTTTTTCTGATTTTGAGATATTATTATTCAGAGCAGCTTTTGTTTTGGCCTTTTTCGGTGCCTTTCGGGTTTCCGAATTGGTTGGAAAAAATAAAAAGCTGGCCAGTGGTCTTTGCTATGAGGATGTAAGTTTTATTAATGAGACACTGGAGATCTTGTTGAGAAAATCTAAGACTGACCAGTTGGGCAAGGGTAGGATGATTATTTTGAATTCAATTGGGTGGTTTTGTTGCCCTGTTGGAGCAGTTGTTGAATTTTTGAAGGTTAGGCCATTAGGTTCAGAGGCTTTCTTTATTCATGAAGATAGGTCAGTTTTGTCTGTTTTTCAGTTTGTTTCAGTATTTAGGAAGGCCCTTGAGTTGTTGGGTTTAAAAGCTAGTGATTTCGGTTCTTATTCTTTCCGTATTGGGGCAGCAACGGAAGCTCAGGATTTGGGGCTGGAGCCTTCGGCAATTAAGAAGATTGGAAGGTGGGGGTCTGATTGTTTCAGGGTGTATGTGAGGCTGGGGTTAGTAGTTTAGTGGGGTTTGCTAATTTATTCTTTTTTTCACAGGTCCGGTGAGATGCTGGCTGGTGGGTCATTCTTATTTATATTGGGCAAGGAAAGCGGCTGCAGTTAAGGAAAATGGGGCCCAACTCAGTTTCAATAGGGAGAAGGTGATATTGAAATGGTTCAGGATCAGGGGAATGAGGTTGTCTCAATTGGTTGAGACGGTTGTGAATTATGCCAGGATGTTTTCCCCTCCTCAAATTTTGGTTGTTCACTTGGGGGGTAATGATTTGGGTTTCATGGCGCAAAAATTTTTAGTGGAGAAGGTTAAGGGTGATTTGTATAGGTTGTGTTTTTTATTCCCTGGTTTGATTATTGTATGGTCTGACATTGAGTTCAGATTGGTTTGGCATTCAGCTTGGGATTGTGTTAAATTGGAAAATTCAAGATGTAAAGTAAATAGAATGGTAAGCAGCCATTTTAGAAAATTGGGGGGCCTCGCCTTAAGGCATTCTGAGTTTGAAGGAGAATCAGGGAGGTGTTTTTTCTTGAAGGACGGGATTCATCTAAATTAAGTGGGTTTGCATTTATTTAACTTCTCATTAAAAGAAGGTATTGAGCTGGCCGTAGCTGTGGTGGGCGGTGCTCGCCAGTAGGCGAGCTGTGGCAGGGTGCTTGCCCTGGGTGTGCTGGCTTACGCCATTGTGGGGTTTCTTGGTACCTCCTGTTGGGATTGACAGGAGAGGTGGCTTTCATGGGGAGGCGTGCCTGATGGGTGCAGGCACAGGAAAATGATTTTGGTGGGGCAAGCTCTGGTTTTGGTTTATGTGTTTTAAAAGTTATTTATGTTGTGAAAATTAATAAAACAAGCTGCAGCCTTTTTTATCCCACTTTTGATTATGTGTATTTTTTGGGGTATGGTTATAAGGTGCACGAAAATGAATAGACAATTTGGGGTCAACACTTCACACTGTTTCACTATTGTTTACCCAGTTTTCCGACTGGTACACCTCATACTTCTTTACAATTCACACTTAAAGTCTCCTTTTTGCTGCAAACTCTTTGGTAATTTTTATTTAAAACTGAAACATATTACATTTACTGCAAAACTAAGGCTCTGTTATGAAATTCCAAACACTTGGGGACTAAATTGTTCCCTTCAAACATTCCAAACTTTAATTGGCAAGTGTTGGGGGAGACAGGTACAATTCCCTGCATAGGCCTTTAAACTGATATTCTAAAGCAAAAATAACAAGCTTTAATACTGTAAAATGTTTTGCATTGAAGACCCAGTGAACTGTGGGGTGGATCATAATTATTTTTTGATAATGATCTGCCTGTTAATGGCTGCAGATGAGTTATTCTTGAAGTTGATGCAATCACAAAATGGCACTTTCACAGATTATTGACAGCATTTTTTTCCAGTCCTGTTATTCTGAGCAAAATTCAGATTATTGATACTGTCAAAATGTCTCTAGGCATTGGGTGACACTGCTATTATGCTTACAGTCCAAACATAACAAATTTTAGTGTTAAATAATTCATTCCATGTAGTACTTGGCCTATATTTGCTATAAATTACTAACTGAAACATATGAGATACTAACTGTTGCCCGTGGCTTCATTCGCATGGATTTTGTAATTTGTAAAAAAATAGCAAAAAACCTGACCACTCGCAACGACATGTGCCCTCACGTGTGTGCCCGTTCGGGTTGCACACTCGCTGACATGAACTTTTTGAGTTTTCGTTAATTCTGGTAATCTAAATACCAATTTTCACATCTGTAACATCTTTGGTTTTTGAGATATAGGTATCCTCATAAATCAACATAACTCTCCTTTTCCAAAAATACTGTTTTAATTCTCAGATTACATTTATTTGAAATTGTCTAATATTCCAAAAAATCATCTTGTGCCAAAATAATTGAAGCTGAAAAAAGATGCATTATTCATGGTTCAGAGTATTAAAGGGACACTGAACCCAAAATTCAGAAAGAGCATGCAATTTTAAGCAACTTTCTAATTTACTCCTATTATCAATTTTTCTTCGTTCTCTTGCTATCTTTATTTGAAAAAGAAGGCATCTAAGCTTTTTTTGGGTTCAGTACTCTGGACAGCACTTTTTTTTATTGGTGGATGAATTTATCCACCAATCAGCAAGGACAACCCAGGTTGTTCACCAAAAATGGGCCGGCATCTAAACTTACATTATTGCATTTCAAATAAAGATACCAAGAGAATGAAGAAGATTTTATAATAGGAGTAAATTAGAAAGTTGCTTAAAATTTCATGCTCAATCTGAATCACAAAAGAAATTTTTTGGTTACAGTGTCCCTTTAAGCAATTTGTATCAGATTTTATCAATTTTGACACACATTGTAGAATAAATAAGCTTTTTAAATGGGATTCTCTTAAAACTGAAAAAAGCATGATAACTTTTTTCATACTTTGAATTGTTTTCTTCTTTTTTTTTCAATTTTAATGTTATACTGTAAAATAATTTTACATAATATTATGAGTTTTTGCATCCGAAAAACCCAAAGACTATACAAATGTTTTACTAAGATAGATGGTCACTAATTTTCTTTCCAGTTTTTAATGGATTAGTGAAAAATAAAAAAACTCAAAATCCCCATTGCTCTGGGTTGGGAAGCATTTCTAGACTAACTGGTTTCTTAAGGGATTAAATGCCTATCAGTTGTTACCAGCAGAGAGGCTTACATAACTTAACACAAATATAACTTAACACTTTATTTAACTTAACCTAATAAATAACGACACAGAAACTGGTTATGGGTAAACTATTTGACCGTCACAGGGCAAAATATTTATTAAACTGAACGCATCAGAAAAAACTGCACAACAGGCAAGATGGCGGCAAGCGCTTATCCTAAAACATAACCCAGCACTGCAAGAGGTAAGCGGCCCAAAACGGAATCTGCAGCAGAGAGGCTCTCTGCTCAAGGAAACGCTACTGAGGGGTGTCGAGCTCTTGTGACCCACCCGCAAGGGGAAGGAGGGGCACCCCACGTGCACTTGGGGACATCCGCCCCTCCCACTTTTAGACTGGTCATCGCTCACCCCTTTTCGCCATTCCCTACGCAACAGGGCCGCTACCTCCCGCCGTGAGGGTGTCAGAGAAGGTCTCTGTATCCCAGCCGCTCGAACTGAGAAATCCAGAGAGGAAAGCTGGAACTATCCTGCTATGGACTTCAAAGGCTAGCCTGACTAGGCATGCCCAGGTCCCGTAAATTAACTAGCTAGAGTAGCCATCTTGCCAAAAAGGGAGGGAGGGCGGGAAAACGTCTCTGCTCAGGATCCAGGAAGAAGAGGGCCAGTGATCAGTGTTGCACACTTTTAAGGTAAGAAGGGGAGCTCCTCCCTACACTAGCAACATTGTTGCAACTAACCCCACACTGCCTCTTCTCCTATCTCACTCCTTTCAGCATTAACCCTTAGCTTGTTTCAGTCCCATGCTGGTCCCTCCACTGTCTTAAGGGATTAAATGCCTATCAGTTGTTACCAGCAGAGAGGCTTACATAACTTAACACAAATATAACTTAACACTTTATTTAACTTAACCTAATAAATAACGACACAGAAACTGGTTATGGGTAAACTATTTGACCGTCACAGGGCAAAATATTTATTAAACTGAACGCATCAGAAAAAACTGCACAACAGGCAAGATGGCGGCAAGCGCTTATCCTAAAACATAACCCAGCACTGCAAGAGGTAAGCGGCCCAAAACGGAATCTGCAGCAGAGAGGCTCTCTGCTCAAGGAAACGCTACTGAGGGGTGTCGAGCTCTTGTGACCCACCCGCAAGGGGAAGGAGGGGCACCCCACGTGCACTTGGGGACATCCGCCCCTCCCACTTTTAGACTGGTCATCGCTCACCCCTTTTCGCCATTCCCTACGCAACAGGGCCGCTACCTCCCGCCACAAGATAGCATAACATAATGCTAACCTTGCCGCCACCTAACAACCACAACCTGCTTACAGGCGGGTTCCTATAGAATTTTTAATATCCTCAATAAAGATATCTAGGGCTACATTCTGCAGGTGAACCCTATCCCTTCTATAGAAATGCTGCTTGTCGGACGTGATGGAGTCGTGTTTAACCACGAAACCTCCCACTCCCGTGACGGTCCTACCAATCGAGGCATTGATCTTTTTCCTAACTCGATAGGCTGCGCTATGACTGACCATGTGCCGCCATTCCAGTCTGGGAATAATATTAGACCACCCGATTACAACGTTCGGGATTCTGATCTTAATCCATGCAATCCCGGCCTGCATGATTTTTGTCAATTCCAACACTGGAATGGCGCCCACATCGTTACCGCCCAGGTGAATAATCAATATGTGGGGCTTACCCCAGCGAACTAGGGCCTCGGAAATAAGGGGGGCTAACCTAGGCCAACACATGCCCCTCTCCCCTAACCATCTAATCGATGCTTTAGTTGCAGGGAAACCCAGTGACTGACCCCCGGGGAGGGATAAACAGCGGATGCATGCCCAATGGACATACGAGTGCCCGACAATCCACACTCTCCTGGCTCCCTGTGCGGTTCCTGCAACGACAAACAGTGTAAACAACACAGAAATGGAAGGGAAACATTAAACAACTGGCCGAACATAACCGCGATATCTGTTGGACCGCCATCTACCCACATGTCGAATAGCATCTGCTGAGGAACCTGTCATCGCAGCGTTAGTCGCAGCCCCTATACGGAAAGAATGGGAGGCAATCCTGGTTCCGTCTAAACCGGCAGCTGCCACTGCCTTTGCTAAAACTTTGCGAAACTGGTAAATGGACAACGCACAACCATCAGCATGTATTAACAGGGACCCCGGGTTGCCTGGTCTCACTTCCCAAAAGTGTGAAAGAGCTAATACCGGGCAGCACGATCCCGATGTTTTGGGCATAGAAATCCACACCCCTTTTCCCTGCTGATCTGTCTTTGACCGTGGTAGATATAGCAACAGGGAATCTGTTGCAAACCGTAAATGTTCGGCCAACAGGCCCCTGTCAAGTTGTGTCTTGGAGGGGGATACTAATTCACCAACCCTAAGGGCTGCAGAATAAGCCAGGACAAAGGCTGCACGAAACAGGGAAAACTCGTATGGCGTAGCGCAAACCTGCCCTAACGCCTCCACCAGCCGCTCAAGCCGAGCGAGGGTAATGGGCTCCCTAGGGTCTTTATGCTGGGGCTGCGATCTTCCCCACCCTTTAACTACCTGCCGCACAAAGAAAGCGCTAGTTGGGTCAGGCATGCCCATGGTGCGAAAGAAAAATGACAATGCCGCAAGCCGCGAGTGAATACCTCCATGCCGAACCCCAGCCTGCCTGAGACTCATCAGCCAATCACACAATGTAGCTTGAGATGCCTCCACAGCTTCCAAATCTTGATGATGGCAGAATCTTTCCCATTCGTCCCACAAGCTCGTGTAAGAGCGCCAAGTAGACGGGGCTAGTGAAGCCCGTACTAAAGGGAGCAGGGATATCCACGACTTAGAAGCTGCCAAAGAAAACCGGGACAGGGTAAACCTTCTGGAGCAGCATTAGGAGCAAGACGTCTAAAAGTCGCCCAATCGAATCTCGATAGAGCATCCGCAAGCACATTATTAACACCGGGGACATGCTGAGCTTGAAATTGAATATTAAGCTCTAAACAACGCAACACCAAGCGTCTGAGCAAACAGACTACCGCAGCCGAAGTTGCTGATAGGTTATTGACTGCGTGGACAACACTAAGGTTGTCCGTCCAGAAAATGACCGCTTGATTTTCAAAGCATGTTCCCCATAATTCAACTGCTAGCACTATCGGGAACAGTTCTAACAATGTAAGGTTTCGCGTCAGACCCTTTGCATTCCAGTCTGAAGGCCAGGGGCCTGCGGACCATTGCCCCTGAAAATAGGCCCCATATCCTTTAGACCCCGCTGCGTCTGTAAACAAATGCAACGATTGGCTAGAAGTAGGGGAAGAGCGCCAAAGACAGATGCCATTAAAATTCCTTAAGAAGTCTTCCCCAACTTGCAAATCAGCTTTCATGCCTTCAGTGACTCTAATTCTTTTCGACGGTGCGGGAGACCCTTTTAACTTACTTTCCAACATTCTGTTAAAAACCCTCCCCATAGGGATTACTCTGCCTGCAAAATTAAGGAGGCCCAGCAAGGATTGGAGTTGGCGAAGTGAAACATCACGACTGGTTAAAGTCGATTTCACCGTAAGTAACATGGCTTGAACCTTTTCAGGAGGTAACCTACACAGCTGCTTTTCAGTGTCAATTTGGATACCTAGGAATGTGAGGCAAGTGCATGGACCCTCAGACTTGTCTTCCGCGAGAGGAACCCCAAATTGTGACATGAGATCTCTCATGGACTGCATCAGCAACTGGCAATCCCGCAAATCCTTTCTACCTACCAGGAGAAAGTCATCTAGGTAATGAGCTATGAAATTTCCACCCACCCGCTGGCTGACTGCCCAATGTAGAAACGTACTAAATGTCTCAAAAAGGGCACAGGAAAGGGCACAGCCCATCGGAAGGCAACGGTCTACATAGTAGCCACCCTCAAATTTAATTCCCATGAGAGGGAAGGCTGCTGGGTTCAGCGGCAGCAAACGGAAGGCGGCCTCAATATCAAGTTTTGCCAGTAGGGCCCCTCTCCCTGCCGACCGAGTAAGGCGCTGTCAAACGATTGATACTTCACTGAGCTCATATCTGGGTCAATGGCATCATTGACAGAAGTGCCCCTGGGGTGAGATAGATGTTGAATTAGCCGAAATTTACCTGCCTCCTTCTTTGGCACAACCCCTAGAGGGGAAATCACCAAACCTTGAAGGGGGGTGGAAGGAAATGGGCCTATTATCCTTCCCAACTGAATTTCTTTATTCAATTTCGATCTAACAACGTGCGGAAACTGATAAGCTGATTTTAAGTTTCTAGCACAAGGAGCCCCTTGTGGGCTTCGCATTAAAGGGATATGAAACCCGTACAAAAAACCGTCACGTAACAATATGGCGGCGTGGCGGTCTGGGTACATTCGTAGCCAGGGCTCAAGGGCGTGAACCCTCACCGGGGTTGGGGCCCTTTGAAACAGTCGCGAATCTGTTGGTGGCCCTATTAGCTTGGAAATCTTTTCTTTTGGAACATTCGCTGCCGGGGTGAGAACCCCCGCAGAACTTACATGTGTGGCGAAAGTTGCAGGAGCTACCTTTATCACACTTCCCATCCTGGTACGCCCAACAGGCACCACCCTTTCGCTTACCTTTCGGTGAACGAAAGGACTGGTTCGCGACCCCCGTGGTTGAGGAGGAGGGAGGATGAGAGCCTAGGCGTTGCCAAAGGTGGGTATCGGTGGTGTCAAATGTAAGCACCGGATTCCCTGCCATCTTTTGCCTAAACTCAGAGTCATAGTCCCTCCATGCAGAATCTCCATACCTCCTCTGAATCCAGTGTATGTTATCAGTGTATTTCAAGATAGCATGACACTGGCTGGGGTACTTTTCTAAATAGCAGGAAGAGTATACCCTGAAACAAATGAGCCATTCATCAAAAGTTTCCGGGCGCTTGAACCGTTTAGGACCAGTGCCATCCATACTCTTCTCTTTTTGTCTATAAGCTTCTGCTGAAAGCTCAAAAACATTAACGTATCTCCCTTGCTGGATTTTTTTAACCGTCTTAGGTTTTAAATGTCCATGCAAAGAAGGGGTATAAGAGGGCAAAGAGTCACCGTGTAACGCGACTTTGCGCTCTGAACTAGGGGTAGGTAAAGGGCGCTCAATGAACTGTGCTGATGTGTCATGGGGATGCTCTGTCAAAGCTAGTTGCTGCTGCTGCTGCTGACCTGATTTCCTAAAAGTACCCCCTTGAAATTCCTGCCACATCTTTTTTACCATTGAGAACATACGTTTTTGGCCCTTAGTGTGCAGCCCCAATGAAGTGTCACTGTCAGATCCTGACTCAGTAAGTGATAAGTCATCTATGTCAGGTCGGTCATGTATAAAGGCCCCGGTCTTACCCTCTGCAGAGGATGCCGCTGCTTGAGCTGTCGCAACCGGCTGGGCTTCTCTCCTTGTGTCGGGAACTGCTGGCTGCTGAGCAGGTGCAGGTGGTGCGAGATCATGCTGTGGAGCCGCTGAATTAGCTGCCTGGGTAATACTAGCTGTGCCAGATGTTGAAGGCAAAACAGACTCCGTTTGAGCTGTACCCTGCAAAATAGACAAAATTTGGCGAGCACAACGAACACCAGCATTGGAAGGATTACCAGTTTCAATCCCCAGAGACTCATTCCCCAATACAGTGCCCCCTTGAACACCACCCAAATTAGGCCTGTTCCCACTCAGCCCAGTCGTCACATTAGCCCTAGGCACACTAGTTAAGACATTCACATTGTCATGAGCATTCACACTGGCCATGAAAGCGTTAACTGGGGCAGAAGATCTTTCATTCGCAACCTGCGCATTCACTTCCGCTTGAACCGCCCTACCACTTGCATGGAATTCACGCACACCTGCGGCATGCACTGGGTTAATAGTGTTTCCCCTCATAGCATTGTTAGTTAACCCTTGAAGCGCAGCATTGCTAGTTAAGGCATTCACATTATCATGAGCATTCATAAAGGCATTCACATTATCATGAGCATTCACACTGGCAATGAAAGTGTTAACTGTAGCATCAGATCTTTCATTCTCAACCCGTGCAATCTCTCTCGCTTGAACTGCCCTACCACCTGCATGCAAATCACGCACACCTGTGGCATGCACTGGGTTAATAGTGTTTCCCCTCATCGCATTGTCTGTTAAGCCTTGAAGCGCAGCATCGCTGCTGTGAGCCTCGCCCCTGTCGCGGGGATAAACTTGGTCTGTACCCTTATATAACTGGGTATGTGTCACACGGCTATCTCTAACCAAACCTCTGTTTCTCATATTGGAGCGGCTGGACCCTCTCATTCCCCTCACTATGCTAGTTGTGGCACCTCGCCTTTGCCCTGAGAAACCTCTTATGGCCCCGCTCCCACGTGACGCTGCAGCAAAGTTAACCCTTCTCTGAACATTTTTCCTCCTTGTACTGCCCCTCATGGAGACTGGCAATCGTTCCCCTACCGGTGTCCTCTCATGGTACTCACCTCCGGTGTAAATGAGAGGACCCGGTCGATTGCCGCCATCTCCGCGTGTGTCTTGCCGTGTATGGGCGGAAATGACGTCACCGGAAGGGGCGGGGCTTATCGCGCCCACTTCCGGATTCGCCGATGGAGCAGCCGCATGGATAGGAGCTACAGGAGGAGACATGGCCGACGCAAGGGACGCAAGTAAGGACGCCATCGCCGACGCAGCCGACGGGGGAAGCGCCGCAAAGAGGGAGGAGACAGAAGAGTCAGGTAAGTTACCCGGCAGTGCCCAAGAAGGCCCCCCCGCAACTGCCGCCATATTGGTGTTTCCACCCACAGCCGCCATATTGTGTGACATAGGGGGATGTTGAAGAGCCACCATGCTGGAGTCCACACCCACCGCCGCCATATTGGGGCCTACTACTAGGCCTTGCTGGGGATTAACATTGGCAGCGGTAGTGGTGGACTGAACATGGGGGCCAATATCATTGTGATGATGTATCACACAGGGGGAAGGGGGGACAGCAGAGGCGGTCGGTTCCCTAATTATACGTGGGGAAGGGGAATGACTTACTGCAGCACCTCTACCCTTATTAGGCCGTTTTTTAAGTAATGGGGTTGACACGCCTGGCCTGTCAGTAAACAGTTCAGGCGATTCCACCCTTTGTGCCAACACCTGTTCTCCCTGCTCTACCCCTGCCCCATCACTCTCTGCACCTAAGGCCTCTATGCTAGGGGCCCTGACCAGTGCCTCAGTGGCATAGGCCGATCCGGTGCAGCTAAAGTCATGCACTTCAGCAACTGTAGTAATTGATGTGTGTAAATGGCTAGGAGCTGTAACAACTAAGCTATCAGGTTGTGTTTCAGGAACAAAATCATCTAAATCCTCCCCATTATCCATGTCACTTATCTGCTTTTCCTTTCCAGGTCTTGCAAAAGTCAGTGCATGGAATCTTTGAGGAGGGAGTCTGGTTCTTCTAGGACGCTGCATGAAGAAGTTTTGAATCAGCAAGTACTGCAAAAACGTCTCTGCTCAGGATCCAGGAAGAAGAGGGCCAGTGATCAGTGTTGCACACTTTTAAGGTAAGAAGGGGAGCTCCTCCCTACACTAGCAACATTGTTGCAACTAACCCCACACTGCCTCTTCTCCTATCTCACTCCTTTCAGCATTAACCCTTAGCTTGTTTCAGTCCCATGCTGGTCCCTCCACTGTCTATGTATTACTTAATGACCATTTATAAGTTTTTTCCAAGCAACTAAGGGATCTTTTACAATATTAATATTTTTAACGCTGCTTGGTAATTTATTGATTGCTAAACATTTTTAGGGATTGAGGAATTATTATATCTTGTTCAAAGGATAGTGTATACGGATTCATTTCTAACCTCCAGTCTATGATCTTTTTTTCCATGCTGATGCCTCAGTATTAGGAAGTGTTAATCTCATTTTACTGGGGTCTAAAAATAACTTCTGTAAACTGAATCTATGCTCTTCCTGTGGAAAGAAACTTGTAAATCATTTTTAGAACTGTTTTTTTTAAGTAAGAGTGGTAGCATTGTCATAGTGTACAGTAGTCTTGCCAGAATCATCATTTTAATTACATTAACTCTGTCCATATGATTCACTGTGAGTTTTTGCCATTTTAATAGATTCTTTTAATCTGAATAAATATATCACAATAATTGAGTTTGTACAAGTGGACAGAAGATCTTGTCATTTTAACACCTAAATATGTAATTTTATATATATGGCAAGCAGGAGACAGCACTCTCTGGTCTTAATAAACAAGTAAATTTATTTAGTGACATTTCGGGGAATGCTCACCTTCATCAGACCCAAGGGGAGTGCTGTCTCCTGCTTGCCATATCTGACTCCTATTCTAGCACCCGGGCACTTGAAGGTAGGACTGTTTGTGAGAGTGCACCTGACTCACTTTGTATATATATGTATATACAGTATATATATATATATATATATATATATATATATATATATATATATATATATACCGTGTGTGTGTGTATATATATATATATATATATATATATATACAGCCATGGCCAAAAATATTGGCACCCCAGCATTTCTGTCAGATAATGCACCACTTCGCCCAGAAAATTGTTGCAAATACAAATGTTTAGGCATTCTCATGTTTATTTATTTTGTTTGTATTGGTATGACACAAAAAAGTGGAGAGAAAAAAAAAGCTAAACCTGACACATTCCACGCAAACCTCCAAAAATGGACTGGACAAAATTATTGGCACCTTCTCAAAATTGTAAGAAATAACTGCATTCCAAGTTTGTGATGCTCCTGTAATTTGTAATTAAACTCACCTGTTCAATTAACAGGTGCTGACAATATAGAAATCACACCTCTTTACCTCTTTATGTTGGGGTAACGCAAGGCTCTGTCCTCTGTCCCCTTCTCTTCTCTACACGTCCTCATTAGGTTCCTTAAAGGGACACAAAACCCAAAAAATTTATTTTGTGATTTAGACAGAGCATGCAATTTTAAACAACTTTCTAATTTAGTTCTATTATCTACTTTGCTTCATTCTCTTGATATCCGTTGCTGAAAAGCATATCTAGATAGGCTTAGTAGCTGCTGATTTGTGTCTGTACATTGATGCCTTTGTGTGATTGGCTCACCCATCTGTATTATTTCTTCAGCAAAGGATATCTAATGAATGAAGCAAATTAGATAAAAGAAGTAAATCGGAATGTCGTTTAAAATTGTATCCTCTATCTGAATCATGAAAGAATTTTTTTGGGTTTAGTGTCCCTTTAATAAAGTCCCACAGGTTTCACTATCATTTGGATGCCGACGATACACAAATCTACCTCTCTGCGCCAGAACTATCTCCTTCCTTGCTAACCCGTGTCACTCTAACTGTCTCTCTCATATCTCATCTTGGATGTCTTCTCACTACCTCAAGCTAAATCTCTCCAAAACTGAGCTCTTTATTTTCCACGCTTCTTCCAAAATCTCCACCCCCACTCTAACTGTTGATAACTCTATCATTACCCCAACCTCACATGCCCAATGTCT
This sequence comes from Bombina bombina, assembly GCF_027579735.1. NCBI lineage: Eukaryota > Metazoa > Chordata > Amphibia > Anura > Bombinatoridae > Bombina > Bombina bombina. Next base: position 1,160,507,445 of record NC_069499.1, on the reverse strand, counting down.
TGGGGTCACACTTGACTCAAATCTTTCTTTCACTCCTCACATTCAGTTCTTGGCTAAAGCCTGCTGCTTCCACCTTAAAAACATAGCTAAAATAATACATTTCCTTACACAAGACACAACTAAGATTTTAATCCACTCTCTCATTCTTTCCCGCCTTGACTACTGCAACTCCATCCTCTCTGGTCTTCTTAGCTGCGGCCTATCTCCTTTACAATCCATAATGAATGCTTCTGCCAGGCTCATCTTCCTTACACATCGCTTTTCATGTGCCACACCTTTCTGCCAATCCCTTCACTGGCTTCCTCTTGCCTCCAGGATTAAACACAAAATTCTCACTCTGACACACAAAGCCCTCAATTGCATTGCTCCCCCCCTACATCTCAGAATTTGTCTACAGATACTCTCTCTCCCGACCCCTTCACTCATGATCTCCTCCTCTCCTCCTCTCATGTTACCTCCTCACATTCCCGTTTACAAGATTTCTCCAGACTGGCTCCCATCGTATGGAACTCTCTGCCTCGCACCACAAGACTCTCCCTGTCACGGATACCAGACAGCTAAGGCTACCCCCACTCCCTTACAACCTCACTCCTGTTGTTTCTCAGTGGTTTTGGCTCCTCAGAGCAACCACAATCTCTGGAAGCTTTTGTTTGCATGGTTTTGTGTTCCACACTTGTTTAGAGAAGAGCTGGTCTATGACCTGGAAAACCCTCTTAGGCAGACTGGGCTCCTGGAACTCCCGGTCGGCAGCCTCTCAACGGACACCCGCCTAACCCCTCTCAGGCTGTCTGGGCTCCTGGAACTCCCGGTCGGCCACAGGACAGCCGGACACAAGCTAACTTTACCCCTGGTCGCTCCAGCAACCATGTGCCCCAGAGCTTTTGGGGATTAGTAGCCCCTAGGGAGGACAAGAGGTGGGGGAATTACCGGAGGGGAGCTGCTTTGGGGAGCTGCTTTTACCCCCATAACTTCAACAGGCTGTATCTCCGGTCCCCAATAATGAATCCTGCTGCTTTTTGGACTGCGGCATCTGGGGACCAAGAGCCTTCAAATGACACCCTGGAAGTGCTGCCGCTCCCCCGGGATCACCCCAAAACCGTCACCATTGTGTCCTGGGATTCTGTGGGACTATGGTTGCTATGGAGGTGCCGGTCAGTCTGGAGGGGCGGGAATGGCGGGAAAACTGTGGCACTGTCTTCTGTTCTTATCAAGATAAGTGTGTGTGTAAAAGATTTGTGTTTTGCTCAATAAAATCAGTTCCTGTTTCACTTGAATGCTAGTATGTCTAGTTATTTGGGTGGCTTTCCTGGGAGAACAGCTGTAGCTGTTCTACATAGACTGATCCAGCAAGCGATGTGTGTGGAGGATGGCTATTGGGCCCTCCAATGGCTCGCTATGCAAGGGCAGCCATGGCTGGAGGATGGCTCCCCTACAGAGGGCTTTGGCTTCGGCAGCCCTGGATTGCTGTTTACAAAAAGGACAGAGGACCCACAGTTTGAGAGCGAGACAGACCAGGGTCTGGAGGATATCTCTGGGCTCCAAGAGGAACTGCTGGATCTCTTGGAGGAGACCTGGCTGCTGGATGATCTGGATTTTATAATTGAACAGGAAGAGGCACTGGTCAAGGAATATAAGAGGCTGCTGGATCTCGCTAAGCAGCGTACCAGGGGCATACAGATCTGGGGTGCAGCCCTCTGGGATTCATGGAGCTCAACCGTGGAGGAGTGGCAGCAAAGAAAAAGGGAACCAGGGCTGCTGGATCCTGATCAGCAGTCTGGCTCTTAGCTTATAGACTTGGACAAGGGAGCCACCCCAGCAGAAGTGCTGACAACAGGGCAGAGAGCCGCCGGCCTCTGCTTAGCACCTGTAACAGCTCCTGGAAACCTGGGAGCGGAGGTAGTCATCCTCCATCCCCTTACAGAGAACCCCTTGCAGGGAGAGATGGATGTCAATAACTCTCCCCAGCAGCAGAACCCCTTCCTGGGAGAGGAGACATATGGTCTCTCTCCCCAGCGGCAGAGCCAGGTACAAGTAGAGTTGACAGTCAGTCTCTCTCCCCAGTGGCAGAGCCATCCCTTGGAAGTAGAGGTAGTCATCCTCCCTCCCCGCAAGCAGAACCCCTTCCAGGGAGAGGAGGCAGTCGGTCTCTCACCCCAGCGGCAGAGCCAGGAGCCGGGAGAGGAGACAGTCAATCTCTCTCCCCAGTGGCAGAGCGAACCTCCGGGAGCGGAGGTAGTCGTCCTCCCTCCCCGTAAGCAGAACCTCTTCCTGGGAGAGGAGACAGTCGGTCTCTCTCCCCAGCGGCAGAGCCATCCCCTGGGAGTGGAGGTAGTCATCCTCCCTCCCCGTAAGCAGAACCTCTTCCTGGGAGAGGAGACAGTCTGTCTCTCTCCCCAGCAGCAGAGCCAGGAGCCGGGAGAGGAGTCAGTCAGTCTCTCTCCCCAGCGGCAGAGCCATCCCCTGGGAGAAGAGGTAGTTGTCCTCCCTCCCCGTAAACAGAACTCCTTCCTGGGAGAGGAGACAGTCGGTCTCTCTCCCCAGCGGCAGAGCTAGGAGCCGGGAGAGGAGACAGTCGGTCTCTCTCCCCAGTGGCAGATTCATCCTTGAGGAGCAGAGGTAGTCATCCTCCCTCCCCTTATAGAGAAGCCCTTGCAGGGAGAGACGGGTATCGATATCTCTCCCCAGCGGCCGAATCCCTTTCTGGGAGAGGAGACAGTTGGTCTCTCTCCCCAGCGGCAGCACAGTTTCCCATGGAGCGGAGGTAGCAGACCTCCCTCCCCAGCTGTAGATCTCCTTCTTAGGAGAAGAGACAGACGGTCTCTCCCCTCAGTAGCTTGGCAGGGTCTTTACCATTTTCTTGTCCTGGAGTATTTCTCACCAGGGGAAGGCGTTGCATTAGGCAAGGAGGAGAAAAGTTTATACAGTTGGTGCCACATGTTTGGGAACCCGAGCTTTGCCTGCCCCACCAAGGAGCAACCTCCCCCTCTGGTCTGGGGTGGGTCTGCCGGTAGTAAACCGAGTGTCATGAAGAGAGGCAGTGTGGCCCTGGAACTTGAGGACCCTGGAACTTGTGGGACAGCAATTGTTTGGGAGCCGGCCTTGGCATACTTGTTTGGGACTTTGCCTTATGTGACTATCCCTGCGCCAGCTGGAACCCCCCAGGATGCCCCAAGCTCTGGAGAGATGGGATCACCTCTCCCAGCAACCAAGAAGTGGAGGGCCCCAGGTCGACCCATTAATCGTCTAGCCGGGTCTGCCAAACTGGAGGGATGGGAGATGTCATGGATACCAGACAGCTAAGGCTACCCCCCACTCCCCTACAACCTCATTCCTGTTGTTTCTCAATGGTTTTGGGCTCCTCAGAGCATCCACAAACTCTGGAAGCTTTTGTTTGCATGGTTTTGTGTTCCAAACTTGTTTAGTGAAGAGCTGGTCTATGGCCTGGAAAACCCTCCTAGTCTGGCTGGGCTCCTGGAACTCCTGGTCGACAGCCTCACAACGGACACCCGCCTAACCCCTCTCAGGCTGTCTGGACTCCTGAAACTTCCAGTCGGCCACAAGACAGCAGGACACCTGCTAACTTTACCCCTGGTCGCTCCAGCAACCATGTGCCCCAGAGCTTCACTCTTTTGGGGATTAGTAGCCCCTAGGGAGGACAAGAGGTGGGGGAATTACCGGAGGGGAGCTGCTTTGGGGAGCTGCTTTTACCCCCATAACTTCAACGGGCTGTATCTCCGGTCCCCAATAACGAATCCTGCTGTTTTTTGGACTGCGGCATCTGGGGACAAAGAGCTTTCAAATGACACCCTGGAAGTGCTTCTGCTCCCCCGGGATCACCCCAAAACCGTCACCACTGTGTCCTGGGATTCTGTGGGACTATGGTTGCTATGGAGGCGCCGGTCAGTCTGGAGGGGCGGGAATGGCAGGAAAACTGTGGCATTGTCTTCTGTTCTTATCAAGATAAGTGTGTGTATAAAAGATGTGTGTTTTGCTCAATAAAATCAGTTCTTGTTTCACCTGAATGCTAGTCTGTCTAGTTATTTGGGTGGGATCCTGCTAGAATTACTTTACTGGGTTACATAGCAGCCTGTTCCAGGCAGAGGAAGGACCCTCAGGTAGAGCTACCCAGTCTGGGTAGCTGGAGTCTGCCACAGGGTGGGACCCTGAATACTGGTGCTGTTGGGCATCAGGGGTGGCTACAGGCTGTGGTCACTTGCCAGCTACATAGCTGCAGTCGGCAGGGAGGAAGCAGGACCTCTTTGGCGGAGCTACCCAGTCGGGGTAGTCGGGGTATCCGTCACACTCCCCAAGTTTAAAAACTTCAAGTGCTCTCTGAAGACTCTACTATTCAGGGACGCATACAACCTACACTAACCTTCCTATATCCACTGCTATCTCCTTAAACCCCATAGCATGTAAGCCTATGAGCCCAGCTGTTTGTAGTCCACCTTCATAAGAGCCGACTACAACAGTGCAACTCTCGGCAGGACCCTCTACCCATATGATCCCTGTAATTGTTTTTTATATACCACCTATGTTCATAGCACTGCGGAACCTGTTAGCGGTCTACAAATACCTGATGATAATAATAATAATAACACCGGCAACCAGTTAAAATGGTGAAAAATTTATTTAACCTTTCTGTGTGTTTTTTGAGCATGGAGAAGAGAAAGAACTCAAAGAATTGTCTGAGGATTTGAGAACAAAAACTGTGGAAAAGCATGGACAATCTGAAGGTTATAAGTCCATCATCAGATAATGTAATGATCCTGTGTCCACTGTGTGCAACAGTGTCAAGAAGTTTACAGCCCATGGCATTGTAGCTAATCTCCCTGGACGTGGACGAAAGATAAAAATTGATCAAAGATTGCAACGAAGGATTGTTCGAATGGTGGATAAAGAACCTTGATCAACTTCTAGTCAAATTCAAGCTGACCTTCAGGCACAGGGTACAAATGTGTCAGCTTGCACTATAAGTAGCCATCTGAATGAAAAGGACGCTATGGTAGGCGACCTAGGAGGACCCCACTGCTGACACAGAAACATAAAAAAAGACAAATTGACTTACCTGAGGAAGCCAAAATCCTTTTGGGAGAATGTGCTGTGGACAGATTAAACAAAATACAGCTTTTTGGTAAAGGCCATCATTCTACTGTTTTCAGAAAAAGAAATTAGGCTTTTAAAGAAAATAATAGTCCCTACAATCAAACATGATGGAGGTTCACTGATGTTTTGGGGCTGCTTTGCTTCTTTAGGCACTGGATGTCTTGACTGTGTGCATGGCATTATGAAATCTGAAGACTACCAAAGAATTCTGTGGTGCAATGTAGGACCCAGTGTCAAAAAGTTGGATCTCCATCAGAGGTCATGGTCTTACAGCAATACAATGACCCAAAGCACACGTCAAAAAAAAAAAACAGAAATGGTTTAAGACAAAGCGCTAGAGAGTACTGAACTGGCCAGCAATAAGTCCATATTTCAATCCCATAGAACACTAGCTCTAAGTATTGCGTTCAGTAATGAAAAAAGCCCAGGTATACTAAAAACTATTTCAATTAATTAAATGCCATACATGTGTTTAATTAAAAACTATCACTCAGGGTCAAGATAACTCTTTAGTGTGGTCTAACAAGACTTTGATAACCTATATATGTATAGCTGTAAATGGTGAACAGTATAATAACCAGGTAACCACTGTTGCTCCTATGATCAACGTACTTAATTATTATATAGGCTATCCAAATTTGAAAGAGGGTGCATACAGGTTTTTGGAAGTTGTAATAAAAACTAGAGGGTCCCATTTGTGCCAGAGCTGAAATAAAAGCAATTTATTTTTGCCAGGTTATCACTGTCACTACAGTGATCATCTGGCTATACAGTCAAAATGTGCCCCTTGTTGTGACTTTTTTTTATTTTACTTTTATTTTTTTGGGGGGGGGCTTAGTGTTTTTCAAGTCCACAGCCTTTTGAAAGAGCAAGTGATTCTCTTTTACATTAGTCGTCTTGATCTGTAGCTGCAATTAAAGGGTTTGAATAACTTCCCATATCCAGCTCCCTTTCAGCTACACTTGCACCACTCTTTTGTGAGGTCACATAGTGATGTCGCAAACATAAAAAATTGGGTTTGCGAATGGCGAACGCAAACTTCCACAACTGTTCGCGAACGGGCGAACCGGGCGAACCGCCATAGACTTCAATAGGCAGGCGAATTTTAAAACCCACAGGGACTCTTTCTGGCCACAATAGTGATGGAAAAGTTGTTTCAAGGGGACTAACACCTGGACTGTGGCATGCCGGAGGGGGATCCATGGCAAAACTCCCATGGAAAATTACATAGTTGATGCAGAGTCTGGTTTTAAGCCATAAAGGGCATAAATCACCTAACATTCCTAAATTGTTTGGAATAACGTGCTTTAAAACATCAGGTATGATGTTGTATCGATCAGGTAGTGTAAGGGTTACGCCCGCTTCACAGTGGCAGACCAAACTCCCCGTTTAAAGGGACAGTCTACACCAGAATTTTTATTGTTTTAAAAGATAGATAATCCCTTTATTACCCATTTCCCAGTTTTGCATAACTAACATATTTATAATAATATACTTTTAACCTCTGTGATTATCTTGTATCTAAGCCTCTGCAAACTGCCCCTTTTTTCAGTTCTTTTGACAGACTTGCAGTCTAGCCAATCAGTGCCTGCTCCCAGATAACTTCTTGTGCACGAGCACAGTGTTATCTATATGAAATACGTGAACTAACACCCTCTAGTGGTGAAAAACTGTTAAAATGCAATCTGAAAGAGGTGGGCTTCAAGGTCTAAGAAATTAGCAAATGAACCTCCTAGGTTAAGCTTTCAACTAAGAATACCAAGAGAACAAAGCAAAATTGGTGATAAAAGTAAATTGGAAAATTGTTTAAAATTACATGCTCTATCTGAATCATGAAAGTTTATTTTGGCCTAGACTGTCCCTTTAACGCACCGCAAACAACCGCAAACAGTCCATTTGCACAACCGCAAACTTCCCATTTGCACAAGGTTGGATACCAAGCTAGCCATGTCCCGTTCCTTGTCCTCACTGATGTCATTGAAGGTCTCTTCCTCCACCCAGCCACGTACAACACCAAGGGTCCCCGAAAGGTGACAACAAGCCCCCTGGGACGCCTGCTGTGTTTGGTCTTCCACCTCCTCAAAGCCACCTTCTTCCTCTGACTCCTCTTCTTCAGACTCCTCTCTCTGCGTTGCCTCTCTCTGCGTTATTATAAAGTGTGTTAAGTAGTACTATTCCTATCAGTTTAATCCCTGTTATGTCCCTATCAGGTGACGTGTATATGGCATCGATTTTACGCACGGGGAGATAGAAAAAGATGCTTGGTCGGTCCTCCTACTTCAAATTTGGTGCACTGCGCGTGCAATCTAATGTGCCACCAGATAGGATTGGTGTGTTAAGTAGTACTATTCTTATCAGTTTAATCCCTGTTACGTCCCCTATCAGGGGACGTGTATATGGCATCGATTTTAGGAACCGTGAGATGGAAAAAGATGCTTGGTCGGTCCTCCTACTTCAAATTTGGGGCACTGTGCGTGCAATCTAATGTGCCACCAGATAGGAGTGGTGTGTTAAGTAGTTCTATTCTTATCAGTTTAATCCCTGTTACGTCCATGTGTGTAATGCTGCCTGACTGAGACATATCCCTGTTATCTACATCCTCTGGCAATAATGGTTGCGCATCACTATCACTCATTTCTTCCAACTGATGTGTAAATAACTCCTCTGACAGATCAAGTGAAGCGGCTGTGGTGCTAGTGTTGGTGGTGGCGGCAGGCGGGCGAGTGGTAACTTGAGAGGTGCCCGAAGCTAAGCTGGAGGAGGATGGTGCGTCAAGGTTCCGAGTGGAAGCTGTAGAAGATTGGGTGTCCTGTGTTAGCCAGTAGACTATGTCCTCAGAACTGTTCGAGTTCGGAGTAACGTGGCCTCTGAACACTAGGCATTATTCTAGGGCCAAAGGGAATCACAGCACCACGAACACGACGGCCCCTGTGACGGGTGGCCTGCCTCTGCCTGTCATTTTTTTTTCGATTAGTGGTACTATGAGTGCAAGCTACTGTGACAACAGATATGAGTGGCACTGTGCACTGGCAGAAGTTGGCAGAGTAGACGCTGTAGGCCTGACACACACGCTTGCAGACAACTAACTGCTATTCAATCTATTACAGTCAAAATTGTATTTTTTTTTTTAAATGTACACTACTGTTACACCAGATATGAGTTGCACTGGGGTGACAAAGTGCCCTGGCAGGCAGGCACTGAAATGCACACGTGTTAAGGAAACTGACTGCTATTATTTTTACACAGTCAAAAAAGTGTTGTTTTTTTTTAAATGTACACTACTGTTACACCAGATATGAGTTGCACTAGGGTGACACTGTGCCCTGGCAGGCAGGCATTGAAACGCACACGTGTGAAGGAAACTGACTGCTATTATTTAACACAGTCAAAAAAGTGTTGTTTTTTTTTAAATGTACACTACAGTTACACCAGATAGGAGTTGCACTGGGGTGACACTGTGCTCTGGCAGGCAGGCAGGCACTGAAACGCACACGTGTGAAGGAAACTGACTGCTATTATTTAACATAGTCAAAAAAGTGTTGTTTTTTTTAAATGTACACTACTTTTACACCAGATATGAGTTGCACTGGGGTGACACTGTGCCCTGGCATGCAGGCACTGAAACGCACACATGTGAAGGAAACTGACTGCTATTATTTAACACAGTCAAAAAAGTGGTGTTTTTTTTAAATCTACACTACTATTACACCAGATATGAGTTGCACTGGGGTGACACTGTGCCCTGGCAGGCAGGCACTGAAACGCACACATGTGAAGGAAACTGACTGCTATTATTTAACACAGTCAAAAAAGTGTTGTTTTTTTTAAATGTACACTACTGTTACACCAGATATGAGTTGCACTGGGGTGACACTGTGCCCTGGCAGGCAGGCACTGAAACGCACACGTGTGAAGGAAACTGACTGCTATTATTTAACATAGTCAAAAAAGTGTTGTTTTTTTTAAATGTACACTACTGTTACACCAGATATGAGTTGCACTGGGGTGACACTGTGCCCTGGCAGGCAGGCACTGAAACGCACACGTGTGAAGGAAACTGACTGCTATTATTTAACACAGTCAAAAAAGTGTTGTTGTTTTCTTAAATCTACACTACTGTTACACCAGATATGAGTTGCACTGGGGTGACACTGTGCCCTGGCAGGCAGGCACTGAAACGCACACGTGTGAAGGAAACTGACTGCTATTATTTAACACAGTCAAAAAAGTGTTGTTTTTTTTAAAATCTACACTACTGTTACACCAGATATGAGTTGCACTGGGGTGACACTGTGCCCTGGCAGGCAGGCACTGAAACGCACACGTGTGAAGGAAACTAACTGCTATTATTTAACACAGTCAAAAAAGTGTTGTTTTTTTTTTAAATGTACACTACTGTTACACCAGATATGAGTTGCAATGGGGTGACACTGTGCCCTGGCAGGCAGGCACTGAAACGCACATGTGTGATGGAAACTGACTGCTATTATTTAACACAGTCAAAAAAGTGTTGCTTTTTTATAAATCTACACTACTGTTACACCAGATATGAGTTGCACTGGGGTGACACTGTGCCCTGGCAGGCAGGCACTGAAACACACACGTGTGAAGGAAACTGACTGCTATTATTTAACACAGTCAGAAAAGTGGTTTTTTTTTTTTAAATCTACACTACTGCTACACCAGATATGAGTTGCACTAGGGTGACACTGTGCCCTGGCAGGCAGGCACTGAAACGCACACGTGTGAAGGAAACTGACTGCTATTATTTAACACAGTCAAAAAAGTGTTGTTTTTTTAAATGTACACTACTGTTACACCAGATATGAGTTGCACTGGGGTGACACTGTGCCCTGGCAGGCAGGCACTGAAACGCACACGTGTGAAGGAAACTGACTGCTATTATTTAACACAGTCAAAAAAGTGTTGTTTTTTTTAAATGTACACTACTGTTACACCAGATATGAGTTGCACTGGGGTGACACTGTGCCCTGGCAGGCAGGCACTGAAACGCACACGTGTGAAGGAAACTGACTGCTATTATTTAACACAGTCAAAAAAGTGTTGTTTTTTTTAAATGTACACTACCGTTACACCAGATATGAGTTGCATTGGGGTGACACTGTGCCCTGGCAGGCAGGCACTGAAACGCACACGTGTGAAGGAAACTGACTGCTATTATTTAACACAGTCATAAAAGTGTTGTTTTTTTTAAATCTACACTACTGTTACACCAGATATGAGTTGCACTGGGGTGACACTGTGCCCTGGCAGGCAGGCACTGAAACGCACACGTGTGAAGGAAACTGACTGCTATTATTTAACACAGTCAAAAAAGTGTTGTTTTTTTTAAATGTACACTACTGTTACACCAGATATGAGTTGCACTGGGGTGACACTGTGCCCTGGCAGGCAGGCACTGAAACGCACATGTGTGAAGGAAACTGACTGCTATTATTTAACACAGTCAAAAAAGTGTTGTTTTTTTTTTAAATGTACACTACTGTTACACCAGATATGAGTTGCACTGGGGTGACACTGTGCCCTGGCAGGCAGGCACTGAAACGCACACGTGTGAAGGAAACTGACTGCTATTATTTAACACAGTCAAAAAAGTGTTGTTTTTTTTTTTTAAATGTACACTACCGTTACACCAGATATGAGTTGCATTGGGGTGACACTGTGCCCTGGCAGGCAGGCACTGAAACGCACACTTGTGAAGGAAACTGACTGCTATTATTTAACACAGTCATAAAAGTGTTGTTTTTTTTAAATCTACACTACTGTTACACCAGATATGAGTTGCACTGGGGTGACACTGTGCCCTGGCAGGCAGGCACTGAAATGCACACGTGTGAAGGAAACTGACTGCTATTATTTAACACAGTCAAAAAAGTTTTTTTTTTTTTTTTTTAAATGTACACTACTGTTACACCAGATATGAGTTGCACTGGGGTGACACTGTGCCCTGGCAGGCAGGCAGGCACTGAAATGCACACATGTGAAGGAAACTGACTGCTATTATTTAACACAGTCAAAAAAGTGTTGTTTTTTTTAAATGTACACTACTGTTACACCAGATATGAGTTGCAATGGGGTGACACTGTGCCCTGGCAGGCAGGCACTGAAACGCACACGTGTGAAGGAAACTGACTGCTATTATTTAACACAGTCAAAAAAGTGTTGTTGTTTTCTTAAATCTACACTACTGTTACACCAGATATGAGTTGCACTGGGGTGACACTGTGCCCTGGCAGGCAGGCACTGAAACGCACACGTGTGAAGGAAACTGACTGCTATTATTTAACACAGTCAAAAAAGTGTTGTTGTTTTTTTAAATGTACACTACTGTTACACCAGATATGAGTTGCAATGGGGTGACACTGTGCCCTGGCAGGCAGGCACTGAAACGCACACGTGTGATGGAAACTGACTGCTATTATTTAACACAGTCAAAAAAGTGTTGTTTTTTATAAATCTACACTACTGTTACACCAGATATGAGTTGCACTGGGGTGACACTGTGCCCTGGCAGGCAGGCACTGAAACACACACGTGTGAAGGAAACTGACTGCTATTATTTAACACAGTCAGAAAAGTGTTTTTTTTTTTTTTTAAATCTACACTACTGCTACACCAGATATGAGTTGCACTAGGGTGACACTGTGCCCTGGCAGGCAGGCACTGAAACCCACACGTGTGAAGGAAACTGACTGCTATTATTTAACACAGTCAAAAAAGTGTTGTTTTTTTAAATGTACACTACTGTTACACCAGATATGAGTTTCACTGGGGTGACACTGTGCCCTGGCAGGCAGGCACTGAAACGCACACGTGTGAAGGAAACTGACTGCTATTATTTAACACAGTCAAAAAAGTGTTGTTTTTTTTAAATGTACACTACTGTTACACCAGATATGAGTTGCACTGGGGTGACACTGTGCCCTGGCAGGCAGGCACTGAAACGCACACGTGTGAAGGAAACTGACTGCTATTATTTAACACAGTCAAAAAAGTGTTGTTTTTTTTAAATGTACACTACCGTTACACCAGATATGAGTTGCATTGGGGTGACACTGTGCCCTGGCAGGCAGGCACTGAAACGCACACTTGTGAAGGAAACTGACTGCTATTATTTAACACAGTCATAAAAGTGTTGTTTTTTTTAAATCTACACTACTGTTACACCAGATATGAGTTGCACTGGGGTGACACTGTGCCCTGGCAGGCAGGCACTGAAATGCACACGTGTGAAGGAAACTGACTGCTATTATTTAACACAGTCAAAAAAGTGTTTTTTTTTTTTTTTAAATGTACACTACTGTTACACCAGATATGAGTTGCACTGGGGTGACACTGTGCCCTGGCAGGCAGGCACTGAAACGCACACATGTGAAGGAAACTGACTGCTATTATTTAACACAGTCAAAAAAGTGTTTTGTTTTTTTTTTTAAATCTACACTACTGTTACACCTGATATGAGTTGCACTGGGGTGACACTGTGCCCTGGCAGGCAGGCACCGAAACGCACACTTGTGAAGGAAACTGACTGCTATTATTTAACACAGTCATAAAAGTGTTTTTTTTTTTTTTTAAATCTACACTACTGTTACACCAGATATGAGTTGCACTGGGGTGACACGGTGCCCTGGCAGGCAGGCAATGAAACGCACACGTGTGAAGGAAACTGACTGCTATTATTTAACACAGTCAAAAAAGTGTTGTTTTTTTAAAAATGTACACTACTGTTACACCAGATATGAGTTGCACTGGGGTGACACTGTGTCCTGGCAGGCAGGCACTGAAACGCACACGTGTGAAGGAAACTGACTGCTATTATTTAACACAGTCAAACAAGTGTTGTTTTATTTTAAATCTACACTACTGTTACACCAGATATGAGTGGTGGCACTAGGCAAGTGGGCACAGTATACGCTGTGAGCCTGACACACACGCTGGCAGGCAGGCAACTGCAATTAGATTACACAGGGGAAAAAAAAAAAACAGACTGATGTTCTAGCCCTAAAAAGGGCTTTTTGGGGTGCTGTCCTTACAGCAGAGATCAGATGAGTCCTTCAGGACTGTAGTGGATACTGAATACACTAGCCTAGCTATCTATTTCCCTATTAAATCAGCAGCAGCTACACTGTGCCTCCTCTCACTAAGAATGCAGCTTCCAAATGAATCTAAAATGGATGCTGTCCAGGAGGTAGGAGGGTCTGGCAGGGAGGGTCTGCTGCTGATTGGCTGGAATGTGTCTGCTGACTGTGAGGTACAGGGTCAAAGTATTACTCAATGATGACGAATAGAGGGCGGATCAAACATCGCATATGTTCGCCCGCTGCGGCGAATGTGAACATGCTATGTTCGCCGGGAACTATTCACCGGCGAACTATTCGCGACATCACTAGTCACCATACATTTGTGGCAACATCACCAGCAGTAACATTGAAGGCTTGGAAGTGCCAACCACTAGGCCATTAACGATCACCAGCCTGTAGTTCAGGGGATCATACAAAACATCTTCTGATTCCTTTAATTGAAGGGAGCTATTCAGCCTTTTATTATATTCACTGAGCATTATAAGTTGGAGTACTTGAGGGCTGAAAAACATCTTCATCCTAGGCAAGCTAGATGGACTTTATTCTTTTCTAGGTTCAACTTTGTTATTATTTATTTATTATTTGTTTATTCAGACTTCCTGATGCCTCTTCAGATGTTGGGCCACAAACAAAAACTATTCTTCAGTAAGCCCATTTCTTATTTTGCATAACTCTTTACTGAACAAGATCAAAGCCTGCAGTTTTCCTCCTCTTTGCCCTTCTCTGTGGTGGATGGTCTTTTATATGTTAAAGACTGAATTTTTGTCCCTGATCCAGTTTGTTTGGAAGTTCTCCAGGCTTGTCATGCTCTATCAAGCTGCTGGGTATGGTGGTATTACGGAGCTGATGGACTTAATTTTTGGTGGCCTGGTTTGATTGAGGATGTATGAAAATGTGTTTTGTCCTTTGTTACTTGTGCCAGGATGAAGCGCTCTACTTTGGCTCCAGTGAGAACTTTACACCCTTTACCTGTTCCTGATGCTGCTTTGGCTTGTGTCTCCATGGATTTCATTGTGCTTCTAGCCTTGTATGATGGTTTTGACACCATTTTGGTGGTGGCTGATCGTTATATTAAGATGGCCCATTTATTCCTGCTGCTGGTTTACCTTCTGCTAATGTGCTGTCTGACAGACAGGTTCACAATTTACATCCAGATGTTTTTTGTTCCAATTTACAGATTTCAAAGTTTTTTCCATCTTCAGACTTATGGCCATACAGAGCGGCCTAATCAGACTTTGGGGCAGTACATACACTGTTTTTCTCTTACCTTCAGGAAAATTGGTCCTGCCTGCTGCCTCCTTCAGAGTTTGCTTATAATAATACATCCATCAGTCCATCAAGACGTCACCATTCTTTTCCAACTATGGTTTTCATTTTGAAGTTCTTCCAGATCTTCCTACTTCCACCCCTCTTCCTGATTTTGATCAGCCTTTGACTTTCCTGGTCAAGAACGTTTGATTGCTTCATGACACATTGCTTTGAGCTCAACAACAGCAAAAGTTTTTTTCAGATAAATCAAACTCTCCTGTTCCTGCTTATGCTTATGGGGATTTAGTGTGGTTATCGACATTAAAATTGAAATTGTTTTGTCCTTCAAGGTAGTTGGGTCCTCATTTTGTGGGCCCTTTTCACATTTTTAAGATTTCTTATCTTGTGGCTCTCGATCTTCCTGTAACATATAATTCATCCAGTTAGTTTTTCATGTGTCTCAGATTGAGATGTTGTAATAATTAACTTCCTCAAAGTGTTTCTTCTCCTCCTCCAGTCTCTGTGGACAGTATGGATGAGTTTGAGGTTGATAAGATCCTAGACTCTTGCATTCATCATGGTCATTTGCAGTATTTAAATAAGTGGTAAGGATACGGTCCTGAGGAGAATTCATGGGAACCTATGACCAATGTTCACGCTTCATGGCTTGTTATATGAGTTCATCTGTCACATCCTTTTCCTGTTCACACCTTGAGGTCGCGCTTGAGGAGGAGTCTGTGAGCTGTCAGATGTCAGTGCACTAGGGGCTGCACTGTTTGGAGGTTCAGGAATTTTAAAAGCGCTAATGAAGCGGAATCTTCTGCTGCAGGAGCCACCTTAAGTAGTTTCAGGTTATTATGGTCAGTTCCATGGATGTATCTCTGCTGCTTCTTTGTCTCCTATAAAGGTTTTGTGCGCTATTAGCGCACGTTTATATTCTTTTTTGTGGACTTGACCCCTGGCCTTGTCTTTGTCTCCAAGACTAAATGGGAGATGTTAAAATGCTTGATATGATCAACTTTCTGATTTATTTCTATTATTACGTTTTCTTCAGTCTCTTGGTATCTTTTTTAAAAAAATGTTTGCTTAGGAGGCAGGCCTTTTCTGGAGCACTATATGGCAGCAGTTTTGCAAGAATGTTATGATGCCTGCCTAGGTACCCCTTCAACACAGAATATCATGGTACCAAAGCAGATCCTGGTATTTTACTCCCTTTGTTCTATATCTGACCTCACCTGTTGCCCTTTTTTAATTTCAGACCATCACCTGGTAACCTATAATATTAATGCAACCGCTAAACCCACTTCTCCATCCCGCCCCCTGTAGAAATCTACATGCTGTGGATCCGCTCTAATTTTCAAAAATCATTCAAGATCTCCTCCCTCACACTTCCACTATAATCTGCCCTGATCTCGCTACAGCCCACTATAACAAAACTCTCTCCTCTGCATTAGAAACACTTGCCCCTCCTCAACTGCGCAAAACATGACACCATCAGTTACAGCCCTGGCACGCTCAGCAAACACGTTATTTGCAAAAATGCTCCTGTACTGCTGAGCATGTCTGGAGGAAAACTCACTCTGAACCTGATTTCATACACTATAAGTTTATTCATTGTTCATACACTTCTGCCCTTCACTTAGCCAAGCAAACCTACATCTCTTCTCTCATCTCTACTCTTTCCTCAAAGCCTTAATGAATCTTCTCCACCTTTACCTCTCTCCTCCACCCCACCCCCCCCCCCCACCCCGTCTGTCTTTAGTGCTTAAGACCTGGCAGACTACTTTTTAAACAAAACACATATTATCCGATGCAACATCCCAACACCAACCTGCAATATTCCAACAACAGGCCCAGTTTCTCCCTCTGCATCTTCCATCCAGTC
This sequence comes from Bombina bombina, assembly GCF_027579735.1. Lineage (NCBI taxonomy): Eukaryota > Metazoa > Chordata > Amphibia > Anura > Bombinatoridae > Bombina > Bombina bombina. Next base: position 1,160,491,104 of record NC_069499.1, on the reverse strand, counting down.
ACTGAGAATAAAGTTTCTTCCTTATTATCTTCCTCATGCCTCACTACCTGCCCGCTCAACCCTATCCCTTCACATCTAATTCCCTCCCTGTCTTCCACCCTCACTCCTGCTCTTACTCACATCTTCAACCTATCTCTCTCTACCAGCGCATTTCCATCTTCTTTCAAACACGCAAACATCACTCCCATACTCAAAAAACCCTCCCTTGACCTTAATTCTCCTGAAAGCTACTGCCCCATATCACTGCTTCCACTAACATCAAAACTCCTTGAAAAACTGGTTTAACCCACTTCCTGTCCACCAACTCCTTGCTTGACCCCCTGCAATCTGGATTCCACCCCAAACACTAAACTGAGACTGCCCTTACCAAGGTTACTAACAATCTTCTCTCTGCTAAAAATATTGGCCACTACTCTATACTCATGTTACTTTACATCTTAGCTGCCTTCGACACAGTTGACCACCCCCTCCTCCTATAGACCCTTAGCTCTTTTGTCTTCTCTGACACTGCTCTTTCCTGGATTCACTCCTATCTTTGTCACAGGTCTTTTTCTGTGTCATTTGCTGGTGACTCCTCTCCAATGCATCTGTCTGTTGAAGTACATCAAGGATCTCTTCTGGGTCCTCTACTCTTCTCCATTTATACTTCTTCACTGGCTAAACTTATTAACAGTTATCCCTTCATTGGCTCCCCATTCACAGCAGAATTATATTCAAATTTCTCACCCTTACATACAAAGCTCTCACCAACGCCAGTACCCTCTACCTATACTCTCTAATAAACAAGTATACACCAGCCGCCCACTAAGATCCAACAATGACCTGCTCCTTGCATCCACGACTATCACCTCTTCTCATGCTAGACTGCAGGTCTTCTTTCGTGCAGCACCTACCCTCTGGAACACTTTCCCTCGCGCTGTCAGACTTTGCCCTAATCTTTCTTCTTTTAAATGCTCCCTGAAGACTTTTCTGTTCAGGAAAGCCTACCATCTAACTCAATAATAAATTGATTTCACTTACCTAACATTTCCCTCATCTAACTCTACATTAACATATTTCTCAATCTTGCAGTCCTCACCTCCTGTTTCTTAACCTCCTACCCTTCTAGATTGTAAGTTCCGTCAAGAATAGGGCCCTCAATTCCTCCTGTATGTGTTTGTAAATTTTGTCCTGTCTCTTACACTTCTCCACTTCTTAGAAGGGTACTTTCTATATCAATGTTTTATAGGAGCTATCATTGTGGAAGTTGGAGCCCATAATGGATTGGTTTTATTATAACTATATAAATTTCTGTCTTTTAATGTTGACAAAACATGTTTTGTTTTTAATTGCTGAGATTTGGAAACAAATTTCTTTAACTTTATTTTATTGTTTTAGCTCTTAACATACCAATAGGGTGCGCGATCCGATATAGGTCGTAGTTTTCGGCGCAAGCGAGAGAACCCGCGCCGCCCGTAATTTCACCTCGCAACTCGACCTATCCAAAATACTGCGCCGTCAGATGCTAAACTGGCGTAAGTAGGAAAAACCGGCGATCAACTAAAATGTGCGCAAATACACATTTTAGTCATCGCAAGTACTAACGCCAGTATTTTGTTCACGTAAAGTCTCAATAAAGTGTAGTTTTATGCAAATTAGGCTACGAATCGTAAAAAACAACAGCCAGTTCTAAAAGATGCCACACGTAATTATGCCATTAAAAATTCATACATAAACCCATGCGCAGCGGCCATTTTCTTTAGTGTGTTTGGTTGGTTCTTGGAGCTACAGCACACTACAGTGAGTAGAGATTAGTGGTAAGAGCAGTGAGAGAGGAGCATTTCATTCAGTTAGTTAGGTCGGATTTTTGGATTGTTAAGCCTGTACATTTACTAACACTTTTTTTTTACATATTGCACACATTTTGCATACACACATATACAAAATACACAACACTTTTTTTTTCTAACACCTCACACATTTTATTTCTTTTACAGTGTGATAGGCTGAGTGTTTGGTTGTGATTGTGTGTGATTGAAGTGGGAGTGAGTGTGTGAGTGTGTGTAGTTTGAGGATGACAGGGAGAGCTAGGGCGGGGGGGAGGAGGGAAGGGGAGTTGCATGGGAGAGGATTATGGACAGGAGGAGCAGCAGGGTCCCCATCAGGGAGTGAGTGGAGTGGGGAGAGGGAGAGTTAGAAGGGAGGATGGGAGTGGGGCTTCCCCAAGGCCGGGCACACTCAGAAGAGGGATAGAGTGTGCACATGGGGATAGAAGGGGGGAGGAGGGAGAGGATAGGGAGGAACCCACACCAGGGACATCCCAGGGAGGGAGCCAGGCGGCCCAGGACGAGAAACGCATGAGGTGCCCCAACTTCTCTTTTGCCGAAAACCTCGCGCTAGTCCAGGCCGTCATGGACAACCACACTGCCCTCTTTGCCCAAGAGAAGGCGTAAAGATGCATGACTGAGGGTCGAGGAGGCAGTCAACAGTGTGGCCCAGCAGAGGAGGAATGTGGATGGGTTCAAGAAAAAGTGGAATGGCTGCAAGAGGCGGGTGAAGGAGAAAATGGGCCAAGAAGCCATGCACCAGAGGGGAACAGGCGGTGGTCCTCCCCTGGAGGCGGAATATAATGAGTGGCAGGAGATCATTCGCAGGTCCCTGAGCATCACAGCAGTCCGTGGACTTCCAGGGGCTCGTGACTCAGGGACTGCAACATCAGCACGGCATGCTGGTGAGTAACATCCCACACACCAGTATTATATGTATTTGAGCTATAACATCCTTTAATGTCACACATTCATGTACACAATGAGGAGCATGGTATTCGGCCTACTAACAAAAACATCTACAATTATATTTCACATTAAAGGGACATTAAACCAAAGCTTTTTATGTTATTCAGCTAGAGAATACAGTTTTAAACAACATCCCAATTTACTTCTATTATCTAATTTGCTTCATTATTTTGTTATTCTTTGTTTATTAAATATCAATGCACATGGTTGAGCCAATCACATGAGGCATTGATGTGCAGCCACCAATCAGCAGCTTCTGAGCCTATCTAGATATGCTTTTCAGCAAAGAATATCAAGAGAATGAAGCAAATTAGGTAATGGAAGTAAATTAGAAAGTTGTTTAAAATTGCATGCTCTAACTGAATCATGAAAGAATAAAAATGGGTTTAATGTTACTTAACACATTGAAATTCATGATATGAGGTGGAATAGTTAAATACTAACATGTCTCGGAGTTCATTCATGTCTCGGAGTTCATTCATGTACATAGTTGTGTATGAAGGGTACATAGTGATATTCACTTTTAAGATGTAAATCAAGGTTTCTCACATCCAATAGAAATTGACCCATGTGCAGGGATAGGCACGAGCCAAGGCTGTGGTGGACATTTTCTAAGGTAAAGACTTTTAGTGAAGGACACCTTGCCTATCCCTGCACATGGGTATATATATCTAAATAATAATGTTTTTACAGAAGGTGTTAACATAAGGTATAAACATCCATTTTCATTCCTCGAAATGATAGTCAATAAATCATAGTGACAAAAACATGAATTAAACTAATGATATATTTTCAGTAATTAGGGTGGTTAAGGGAATTGGGGTGGGATGTAGTAGTTTCAGTTACATGCAGTGGAACTCCGCAGTATGTAATTCGATGACCAGCTGCAGCAGGGGCAGCACCATCACCATGGACCTCAGCAGCAACTATAGAATCAGCATGTGTAGACGGAACAACAGGGGATTGTAGGGCTTCCAGCACCCCTTGTGCCCCATGATGACCCCTTGTGCCCCATGATGACCCCTTGTGCCCCATGATGCACCCCTTGTGCCCCATGATGCACCCCTTGTGCCCCATGATGACCCCTTGTGCCCCACGATGCACCCCTTGCGCCCCATGATGACCCCTTGTGCCCCATGATGACCCCTTGTGCCCAATGATGCACCCCTTTGTGATTGGTTTGACACACTTGCAGGGGCAGGAATAATAAATGCTTTGAAGAGGTTAACTATTTGTGATCAAGCTGCTGATATGTATGTTGTTAAGCATGCATTTGTTAGGCCTTCAGAGAGTTACGTTGGTTTCTAAGTCAGTGCAAGGGTTGCTGCACCTTCAATTTGTGGCGAGATGAGAATGTAGTAGATTTTCAGAAATCTGCGCGCGTAAGTCCTTACGCCGTATATTGGATACCAAACTGCGCGTGTTTTGTATGTCAGTCTATGGGCCAAAAAACGACGGGCGAAGGCAGAAATATACGCGCGTAACTTCTAAGTTACGCCGTATATAGGATACCAAACCTGCGCAAAATTTGGCGTCGCCAGCTTCTGCGGGCGACGATTTATATTGGATCGAGGCCAGGAAGCGCAGGTATTTGCCTAGTTGTGTGCTTAGCTACCTAAGAAGTGTTATTCCTTTTACTGATTTTTGCCAGTTTATGACCTCTGGAATGCCTTACTGAAAACCTGCCTGTTTCTAATCTTTTATTGCCAACCTGGAGGATTTGACTGATATCTTCCGTCCTTTGGACTGGTTATTCTTACCTTTTTGCCTGAATTGATCCTGTGTTTGGATTGCCCTTCTTATTTGTGGTAGGTTTGTACTGATCTACCTATATCACCCTAGACATGGCTGACATAGCCATGGAGTTGATCACAATCTATTGGCTATCGGCTCCCAACAAAAAAAAAATGTGGAGCCGGGTTTCTTGAGGGATCACAATGCAATATTGTATCGGTTGTTAAAAAACCCGCCTAAGCAAACTTGTTTTGACCAAAAAGCTCCTGAAAAGGACTTTTTTAGTGTTAACTGCCTGTTTTTTAAATAGAAACCAGGAGGTATCCTGAAACTGGCACATAAAACAGCCTATTCACACCTCTTAAGGTTATATTTTTCATGGAACTCCTACTCCTACAAGAAAAAAAACATTTACTTGTGACGTTCCCCTATTTATATAACAAGACATCCTCAACACTCAGTATCCATATGAATTCCATATGTAACTTGGCAGGATGGACATACTTCTATAGACACTTCAGGACATCTACATCTACAAATTGTTTGATTTTATATTTCATATTTCATATTTGATTGCATTTATCACTTGTGTGATTGTCACAAACAGTACAAGCTTTATTAAAATTGTGTTTTTACAGGAGATTGCATAATCACAGCTTTCAGAGTTAACTATTGCAATCAGTTTCCATGTGAACCACTTGTAACCCATCTAAATGCATCTATTAGGCAGCTGGTATGGGCAGACTTTGCACTGTTTTTCTATTGCTATATGGGCATTTGACAACTTTCACAAGGCTTTTTTAAGACAAGATTTTTTTCTAGTGTTTGTTAAAGGCTTGATTCAATTTTGGTATGAACTATTATAGTATATATTTTTTTACAGGATTTTCACTTCTTTAAAACTGTAAAGCTTCACCCTCTTCCTTGCTGCTTAGTATTGTTCTAAGTGACCCTTAAAAGAGATCACACAAACACAATTTTTAACAGGTTTGTATAGGGGACGCTAAGTCCAAACTCGTTTGTGACAGTGCATCTATTATTGGACTTGTAATCTGGAACAAGCATTCGTGACCCTGAGTGCAAATGGGTTAGCAGTGGTGTGGATGGAAACAGATTGCAATAGTTAACTCTGAAAGCCGTGATTATGAGTTATTCTGTAAAAACACAATTTTAATAATGCCTGCACTGTTTGTAACAATCACGCTAGTGCGAGTGAGAAATATATTCAGATATGAAATATTTATCCCACCTTTTGAAGATGTAGGTGTCCTGAAGTGTGTTTTCCTGCAGATCCTCATAGCTGAACACAATATTGTGTAGTCATCACATTTACATATGTATATGTGCCTATACAAATGTAAGTATGTACCCTGTTTGCTGTATTTCCAATAAGGATGAATGAAGATTTAATTACTTAATATCACGTATGTTAACAAATCTTCTCCAGTGGCCATTGTAGAGTGTTTAATATAGGTGCAATATAAAAGAAAGTTGAGAAAAGTAGTACAAAAGTTAAACAAGTAGATGAAAAGTCCTTCGAAGAAGTTATCTAGTGCCTTGAGGTGCCGAATTTAATAAGCAAAATTGAACTAAAAAAGTAGTGGAAAAGTGAGCTGAAAACATATTGTGATCACCAAGCAGTTGTTGACTCCATAGTGTAAATAGGATTTTTTTTTTTGCGAGTGCAAAAAAGAGCTGAAATCCCACTATTGTGATCACACTGAATCGAAAAGTAGTTTTTTTCAGGTAAAAAAACAGCCAAAGACATATCTCCCAATAAATTGTGATTGAGGCCCGGTTTGGCTAACCTTTCTAGCATATTTTACATAATCAGAAGAACTTCCTAAATTATTAATATTCCTGTTTTTACACTTGGTGCTGCCAGTTTGGTCCATTCAAAGGGACATTAAAATGAAACTTTCAGGGTTCAGATAGCGAGGACAACTTTTAGAGACTTTTCAAGTTTATCTCTATTATCACATTTAGGGCTAGATTACAATTGGAGCAATATTTTGCGTTTTCGCTACTGCAAAAACTCTGCTACGATTTTAATTTTTTCGCTTGTCGGATTGCGCTCGTATTACAAGTTGAAAGTAAACAGTTTTTTCTCCAGCAGTTACCAAAACCATGCTTAAAGTTTAAATTTGCAATCGTTTTTTCGCATTCCCCCTTAGAAGTAAAAAAAAAGTTGAAAAAAAACGTAACACTCTCTTGTGCAAACACCATGATATATTCTCATTAGTGCAAACCCAACATGAAAATATAAATATTTCATATTCCAATATTCTTTAACATGTTTGTTTGTTATATGCGCATATCCGATTGCATACTGTAAAATGTGCAAAAATTATTGCATACCCGACATGAAAATATGAATATTTCATATTCCAATATTCTTTACCTAATGGAATATGTCCTATTTATTCATAAATAAATATTTCTTCATATATCTGATGATGTTTTAACCCCTTAATGACCGAGGACGTGCAGGGTACGTCCTCAAAAAAAAGGCAGTTAACGCCTGAGGACGTACCCTGCACGTCCTCGGTGTGGAAAGCAGCTGGAAGCGATCCTGCTCGCTTCCAGCTGCTTTCCGGTTATTGCAGTGATGCCTCGATATGGAGGCATCCTGCAATAACCTCACATGGCCATCCGATGCAGAGAGAGCCACTCTGTGGCCCTCTCTGCACCGGACATCGATGGCCGGTTTCGTTGGTGGGTGGGAGCCGACTTGGGAGGCGGGTGGGCGGCCATCGGTGTGCCGCATGACGTCAAGGGGGCGGGATCGGGGGCGGGATCGTCGGGGGCGCGCACGGGCGCGCGCGTGCACGGAGGGTGGCGGGCGGGCGCGTGCACGGGGCGGGAGCGGGTGGGAACCGCTACACTACGGAAAATGTTTTAATAAATGTGGCCTAATCTTGTTTGTGCAAAAGCACAAAAAGTGATCATGGAGGGGTGGGGGGTTGGTTTTGTGTGGGCGGAAGCTACACTACAGAAACGTTTTAATAAATGTAAAAAAAATCAATTTTTTCTTCTAAACTGGGTACTGGCAGACAGCTGCCAGTACCCAAGATGGCGCCCATTAAGTTAGAGTGGGAGGGTTATAGAGCTGTTTAGGGGGGATCAGTGAGGTTGGGGTCTAAGGGGGGATCGTACACATCAGCATATGTAAATATGCTTCTTTTTTTTTTTTTTAAAAAAAGGGCCAAATACCTTTTATTTTAGTACTGGCAGAGTTTCTGCCAGTACTTAAGATGGCGGGGACAATTGTGGGGTGGGGGAGGGAAGAGAGCTGTTTGGGAGGGATCAGGGGGTCTGATGTTTCAGGTGGGAGGCTGAGCTCTACACTAAATCTAATATTAACCCTGCAAGCTCCCTACAAGCTACCTAATTAACCCCTTCACTGCTAGCCATAATACACGTGTGATGCGCAGCGGCATTTAGTGGCCTTCTAAATACCAAAAAGCAATGCCAAAGCCATATATGTCTGCTATTTCTGAACAAAGGGGATCCCAGAGAAGCATTTACAACCATTTGTGCCATAACTGCACAAGCTGTTTGTAAATGATTTCAGTGAGAAACTTAAAATTGTGAAAAATGTAACTTTTTTTTTTATTTGATCGCATTTGGCGGTGAAATGGTGGCATGAAATATACCAAAATGGGCCTAGATCAATACTTGGGGTTGTCTACTACACTACACTAAAGCTAAAATTACCCCAAAAAGCTCCCTACATGCTCCCTAATTAACCCCTACACTGCTGGGCATAATACACGTGTGGTGCGCAGTGGCATTTAGTGGCATTCTAATTACCAAAAAGCAACACCAAAGCCATATAAGTCTGCTATTTATGAACAAAGGGGATCCCAGAGAAGAATTTACAACCATTTGTGCCATAATTGCACAAGCTGTTTGTAAATAATTTCAGTGAGAATCCTAAAGTTTGTGAAAAAATTTGTGAAAAAGTGAACGATTTTTTTTATTTGATCGCATTTGGCGGTGAAATGGTGGCATGAAATATACCAAAATGGGCCTAGATCAATACTTTGGGTTGTCTACTAAAAAAAAATATATACATGTCAATGAATATTCAGAGATTCCTAAAAGATATCAGTGTTCTAATGTAACTAGCGCTAATTTTGAAAAAAAAATGGTTTGGAAATAGCAAAGTGCTACTTGTATTTATGGCCCTATAACTTGCAAAAAAAGCAAAGAACATGTAAACATTGGGTATTTCAAAACTCAGGACAAAATTTAGAAACTATTTAGCATAGGTGTTTTTTGGTGGTTGTAGATATGTAACAGATTTTGGGGGTCAAAGTTAGAAAAAGTGTTTATTTTTTTTAATTTTTCCTCATATTTTATAATTTTTTTATAGTAAATTATAAGATATGATGAAAATAATGGTATCTTTAGAAAGTCCATTTAATGGCGAGAAAAACGGTATATAATATGTGTGGGTACAGTAAATGAGTAAGAGGAAAATTACAGCTAAACACAAACACTGCAGAAATGTAAAAATAGCCTTGGTCCCAAACGGACAGAAAATGGAAAAGTGCTGTGGTCATTAAGGGGTTAAACAAATATATATTTTTATATATATATATATATATATATATATATATATATATATATATATATATATATATATTATATATAGGTATAGATATATACAGATATATTTATGAATATCTATTTAGAAATACATAGAACATATTCTGCTATGTACAAAATATTGGAATGTGACATATTTACAGTAAATACATAGTTAAAACCTTTATTAAAGTGAATGTAAAGTCAGTCTCTCCCGGGAACGCCACCGTAATCGTTATTGAAAAAGAGATGAACTTTAAATCATCATTTTCACATCATTACTTTTTATTATCTGTTTTTAACCGTAATAGCCCTTCGCCCTCCGCCCGCCATCTTAGCTTTTTCATTGACAGATTATGCTAACTTGCGTCTACCAATCATTGATTACCCCTCGGGGGGGACCAACCCCTTTTTGTAAATATCACTTTTTCCTAATGCGCCTGCGTTATACCTGAATTCTTCTATTCAGCTTCGACGCGCGTTCATGCATCGCGCATGCGCTATAGCATTATTTTTGGTGTTAGCAAAATATTCATCGATCTTCTACAGTCAGGTAAGTAGCGATTGTAGCAGCTCTGATTTCAAAACATTTATTATGACTTTAACCTTTGATTCATTTGTCAATCCGTTGCGAATACGTTAGATTATTGTAATGTGCACTTCGTTTCCAGAATTAAAATATATATTTTGCGATTTCTTGATGATACCTATATATATTATAATAATTATTAGGAGGCAATAATTACATCTTTAAAATACAGATTCTAATACTTACAAGGCGATTTTGTAGTTCAAAATCAAACGAAGTCCGAGGTAAGCTGCTGCACTCGATGCCACAATAGTATTCAATAAATGTATTCATTAATTTAATACTATGTAGCTAGTCTGATGCAATCAGCCAATAGGTTTGCGTTCGCATTCTATTGGCTTTTCCAATCAGCCAATAGAATGCAAGCTCAATCCTATTGGCTGATTGGATCAGCCAATAGGATTGAACTTCAATCCTATTGGCTGATTGCATCAGCCAATAGGATTTTTCCTACCTTAATTCCGATTGGCTGATAGAATTCTATCAGCCAATCGGAATTCAAGGGATGCCATCTTGGATGACATCATTTAAAGGAACATTCATTCGGGAAGAAGAGGTCGATGGAAGAGGATGCTCCGCATCGGATGTCTTGAAGATGGAGCCGCTCCGCATGGATGAAGAAAGAAGATGCCGCCTGGATGAAGACTTCTGCCCGTCTGGAGGACCACTTCTGCCCGTCTGGAGGACCACTTCTGCCGGCTTCGTGGAGGACTTCAGCCCGGTTGGGTGAAGACTTCTCAAGATAGGGTGATCTTCAAGGGGTTAGTGTTAGGTTTTTTTAAGGGGGGATTTGGTGAGTTTTAGAGTAGGGTTGGTTGTGTGGGTGGTGGGTTTTAATGTTGGGGGGGTTGTATTTCTTTTTTTACAGGTAAAAGAACTGATTACTTTGGGGCAATGCCCTGCAAAAAACAAACTAAATTACAGAAAATAAAAAAATAATTACAAGATTTTTAAACTAATTACACCTACTCTAATCCCCCTAACAAAATCCCCCTAACCCTTAAAAGAGATCACACAAACACAATTTTTAACAGGTTTGTATAGGGGACGCTAAGTCCAAACTCGTTTGTGACAGTGCATCTATTATTGGACTTGTAATCTGGAACAAGCATTCGTGACCCTGAGTGCAAATGGGTTAGCAGTGGTGTGGATGGAAACAGATTGCAATAGTTAACTCTGAAAGCCGTGATTATGAGTTATTCTGTAAAAACACAATTTTAATAATGCCTGCACTGTTTGTAACAATCACGCTAGTGCGAGTGAGAAATATATTCAGATATGAAATATTTATCCCACCTTTTGAAGATGTAGGTGTCCTGAAGTGTGTTTTCCTGCAGATCCTCATAGCTGAACACAATATTGTGTAGTCATCACATTTACATATGTATATGTGCCTATACAAATGTAAGTATGTACCCTGTTTGCTGTATTTCCAATAAGGATGAATGAAGATTTAATTACTTAATATCACGTATGTTAACAAATCTTCTCCAGTGGCCATTGTAGAGTGTTTAATATAGGTGCAATATAAAAGAAAGTTGAGAAAAGTAGTACAAAAGTTAAACAAGTAGATGAAAAGTCCTTCGAAGAAGTTATCTAGTGCCTTGAGGTGCCGAATTTAATAAGCAAAATTGAACTAAAAAAGTAGTGGAAAAGTGAGCTGAAAACATATTGTGATCACCAAGCAGTTGTTGACTCCATAGTGTAAATAGGATTTTTTTTTTTGCGAGTGCAAAAAAGAGCTGAAATCCCACTATTGTGATCACACTGAATCGAAAAGTAGTTTTTTTCAGGTAAAAAAACAGCCAAAGACATATCTCCCAATAAATTGTGATTGAGGCCCGGTTTGGCTAACCTTTCTAGCATATTTTACATAATCAGAAGAACTTCCTAAATTATTAATATTCCTGTTTTTACACTTGGTGCTGCCAGTTTGGTCCATTCAAAGGGACATTAAAATGAAACTTTCAGGGTTCAGATAGCGAGGACAACTTTTAGAGACTTTTCAAGTTTATCTCTATTATCACATTTAGGGCTAGATTACAATTGGAGCAATATTTTGCGTTTTCGCTACTGCAAAAACTCTGCTACGATTTTCATTTTTTCGCTTGTCGGATTGCGCTCGTATTACAAGTTGAAAGTAAACAGTTTTTTCCCCAGCAGTTACCAAAACCATGCTTAAAGTTTAAATTTGCAATCGTTTTTTCGCATTCCCCCTTAGAAGTAAAAAAAAAGTTGAAAAAAAACGTAACACTCTCTTGTGCAAACACCATGATATATTCTCATTAGTGCAAACCCAACATGAAAATATAAATATTTCATATTCCAATATTCTTTAACATGTTTGTTTGTTATATGCGCATATCCGATTGCATACTGTAAAATGTGCAAAAATTATTGCATACCCGACATGAAAATATGAATATTTCATATTCCAATATTCTTTACCTAATGGAATATGTCCTATTTATTCATAAATAAATATTTCTTCATATATCTGATGATGTTTTAACCCCTTAATGACCGAGGACGTGCAGGGTACGTCCTCAAAAAAAAGGCAGTTAACGCCTGAGGACGTACCCTGCACGTCCTCGGTGTGGAAAGCAGCTGGAAGCGATCCTGCTCGCTTCCAGCTGCTTTCCGGTTATTGCAGTGATGCCTCGATATGGAGGCATCCTGCAATAACCTCACATGGCCATCCGATGCAGAGAGAGCCACTCTGTGGCCCTCTCTGCACCGGACATCGATGGCCGGTTTCGTTGGTGGGTGGGAGCCGACTTGGGAGGCGGGTGGGCGGCCATCGGTGTGCCGCATGACGTCAAGGGGGCGGGATCGGGGGCGGGATCGTCGGGGGCGCGCACGGGCGCGCGTGTGCACGGAGGGTGGCGGGCGGGCGCGTGCACGGGGCGGGAGCGGGTGGGAACCGCTACACTACGGAAAATGTTTTAATAAATGTGGCCTAATCTTGTTTGTGCAAAAGCACAAAAAGTGATCATGGAGGGGTGGGGGGTTGGTTTTGTGTGGGCGGAAGCTACACTACAGAAACGTTTTAATAAATGTAAAAAAAATCAATTTTTTCTTCTAAACTGGGTACTGGCAGACAGCTGCCAGTACCCAAGATGGCGCCCATTAAGTTAGAGTGGGAGGGTTATAGAGCTGTTTAGGGGGGATCAGTGAGGTTGGGGTCTAAGGGGGGATCGTACACATCAGCATATGTAAATATGCTTCTTTTTTTTTTTTTTTTAAAAAAGGGCCAAATACCTTTTATTTTAGTACTGGCAGAGTTTCTGCCAGTACTTAAGATGGCGGGGACAATTGTGGGGTGGGGGAGGGAAGAGAGCTGTTTGGGAGGGATCAGGGGGTCTGATGTTTCAGGTGGGAGGCTGAGCTCTACACTAAATCTAATATTAACCCTGCAAGCTCCCTACAAGCTACCTAATTAACCCCTTCACTGCTAGCCATAATACACGTGTGATGCGCAGCGGCATTTAGCGGCCTTCTAAATACCAAAAAGCAATGCCAAAGCCATATATGTCTGCTATTTCTGAACAAAGGGGATCCCAGAGAAGCATTTACAACCATTTGTGCCATAACTGCACAAGCTGTTTGTAAATGATTTCAGTGAGAAACTTAAAATTGTGAAAAATGTAACTTTTTTTTTTTATTTGATCGCATTTGGCGGTGAAATGGTGGCATGAAATATACCAAAATGGGCCTAGATCAATACTTGGGGTTGTCTACTACACTACACTAAAGCTAAAATTACCCCAAAAAGCTCCCTACATGCTCCCTAATTAACCCCTACACTGCTGGGCATAATACACGTGTGGTGCGCAGTGGCATTTAGTGGCATTCTAATTACCAAAAAGCAACACCAAAGCCATATAAGTCTGCTATTTATGAACAAAGGGGATCCCAGAGAAGAATTTACAACCATTTGTGCCATAATTGCACAAGCTGTTTGTAAATAATTTCAGTGAGAATCCTAAAGTTTGTGAAAAAATTTGTGAAAAAGTGAACGATTTTTTTTATTTGATCGCATTTGGCGGTGAAATGGTGGCATGAAATATACCAAAATGGGCCTAGATCAATACTTTGGGTTGTCTACTAAAAAAAAATATATACATGTCAATGAATATTCAGAGATTCCTAAAAGATATCAGTGTTCTAATGTAACTAGCGCTAATTTTGAAAAAAAAATGGTTTGGAAATAGCAAAGTGCTACTTGTATTTATGGCCCTATAACTTGCAAAAAAAGCAAAGAACATGTAAACATTGGGTATTTCAAAACTCAGGACAAAATTTAGAAACTATTTAGCATAGGTGTTTTTTGGTGGTTGTAGATATGTAACAGATTTTGGGGGTCAAAGTTAGAAAAAGTGTTTATTTTTTTTAATTTTTCCTCATATTTTATAATTTTTATAGTAAATTATAAGATATGATGAAAATAATGGTATCTTTAGAAAGTCCATTTAATGGCGAGAAAAACGGTATATAATATGTGTGGGTACAGTAAATGAGTAAGAGGAAAATTACAGCTAAACACAAACACTGCAGAAATGTAAAAATAGCCTTGGTCCCAAACGGACAGAAAATGGAAAAGTGCTGTGGTCATTAAGGGGTTAAACAAATATATATTTATATATATATATATATATATATATATATATATATATATATTATATATAGGTATAGATATATACAGATATATTTATGAATATCTATTTAGAAATACATAGAACATATTCTGCTATGTACAAAATATTGGAATGTGACATATTTACAGTAAATACATAGTTAAAACCTTTATTAAAGTGAATGTAAAGTCAGTCTCTCCCGGGAACGCCACCGTAATCGTTATTGAAAAAGAGATGAACTTTAAATCATCATTTTCACATCATTACTTTTTATTATCTGTTTTTAACCGTAATAGCCCTTCGCCCTCCGCCCGCCATCTTAGCTTTTTCATTGACAGATTATGCTAACTTGCGTCTACCAATCATTGATTACCCCTCGGGGGGGACCAACCCCTTTTTGTAAATATCACTTTTTCCTAATGCGCCTGCGTTATACCTGAATTCTTCTATTCAGCTTCGACGCGCGTTCATGCATCGCGCATGCGCTATAGCATTATTTTTGGTGTTAGCAAAATATTCATCGATCTTCTACAGTCAGGTAAGTAGCGATTGTAGCAGCTCTGATTTCAAAACATTTATTATGACTTTAACCTTTGATTCATTTGTCAATCCGTTGCGAATACGTTAGATTATTGTAATGTGCACTTCGTTTCCAGAATTAAAATATATATTTTGCGATTTCTTGATGATACCTATATATATTATAATAATTATTAGGAGGCAATAATTACATCTTTAAAATACAGATTCTAATACTTACAAGGCGATTTTGTAGTTCAAAATCAAACGAAGTCCGAGGTAAGCTGCTGCACTCGATGCCACAATAGTATTCAATAAATGTATTCATTCATTTAATACTATGTAGCTAGTCTGATGCAATCAGCCAATAGGTTTGCGTTCGCATTCTATTGGCTTTTCCAATCAGCCAATAGAATGCAAGCTCAATCCTATTGGCTGATTGCATCAGCCAATAGGATTTTTCCTACCTTAATTCCGATTGGCTGATAGAATTCTATCAGCCAATCGGAATTCAAGGGATGCCATCTTGGATGACATCATTTAAAGGAACATTCATTCGGGAAGAAGAGGTCGATGGAAGAGGATGCTCCGCATCGGATGTCTTGAAGATGGAGCCGCTCCGCGCCGGATGGATGAAGAAAGAAGATGCCGCCTGGATGAAGACTTCTGCCCGTCTGGAGGACCACTTCTGCCCGTCTGGAGGACCACTTCTGCCGGCTTCGTGGAGGACTTCAGCCCGGTTGGGTGAAGACTTCTCAAGATAGGGTGATCTTCAAGGGGTTAGTGTTAGGTTTTTTTTAAGGGGGGATTTGGTGAGTTTTAGAGTAGGGTTGGTTGTGTGGGTGGTGGGTTTTAATGTTGGGGGGGTTGTATTTCTTTTTTTACAGGTAAAAGAACTGATTACTTTGGGGCAATGCCCTGCAAAAAACAAACTAAATTACAGAAAATAAAAAAATAATTACAAGATTTTTAAACTAATTACACCTACTCTAATCCCCCTAACAAAATAAAAAGCCCCCCAAAATAAAAAAGCCCTACACTACACTAAATTACAAATAGCCCTTAATGGGGCCTTTTGCGGGGAATCGCCCCAAAGTAATCAGCTCTTTTACCTGTAAAAAAAAAAGTACAAATACCCACCCAACATTAAAACCCACCACCCACACAACTAACCCTACTCTAAAACCCACCCAATACCCCCTTAAAAAAAACTAACACTAACCCCTTGAAGATCACCCTACCGTGAGACGTCTTCACCCAACCGGGCAGAAGTGGTCCTCCAGACGGGCAGAAGTCTTCATCCAAGCCGGGCAGAAGAGGTCCTCCAGATGGGCAGAAGTCTTCATCCAGATGGCATCTTCTATCTTCATCCATCAGGCGCGGAGCGGGTCCATCTTCAAGACATCCGACGCAGAGCATCCTCTTCATCCGGAGTCTTCTTCAACAATGACGGTTCCTTTAAGTGACGTCATCCAAGATGACTACCCTTCGATTCCGATTGGCTAATAGAATTCTATCAGCCAATCGGAATTAAGGTAGGAAAAATCCTATTGGCTGATGCTTGAAGTTCAATCCTATTGGCTGTTCCAATTAGCCAATAAAATGCAAACTCAATCCTATTGGCTGATTGCATCAGCCAATAGGATTTTTCCTACCTTAATTCTGATTGGCTGATAGAATTCTATCAGCCAATAGGAATTGAAGGGATGCCATCTTGGATGACGTCACTTAAAGGAACCGTCATTGTTGAAGAAGACTCCGGATGAAGAGGATGCTCTGCATCGGATGTCTTGAAGATGGACCCGCTCCGCACCGAAGGGATGAAAATAGAAGATGCCATCTGGATGAAGAATTCTGCCTGTCTGGAGGACCACTTCTGCCGGCTTCATTGAGGACTTCGGCCTGGTTGGGTGAAGACTTCTCAAGGTAGGGTGATCTTCAAGGGGTTAGTGTTAGGTTTTTATTAACTGTTTAATAACTATTGTACCTAGTTAAAATAAATACAAAGTTGCCTGTAAAATAAAAATAAACCCTAAGCTAGCTACAATGTAACTATTAGTTATATTGTAGCTATCTTAGGGTTTATTTTATAGGTAAGTATTTCGTTTTAAATAGGAATAATTTAGTGAATTGTAGTAATTTTATTTAGATTTATTGTAATTATAGTTAAGTTAGGGGGTGTTAGATTTAGACATAGATTTAGGGGTTAATAACTTTAATATAGTGGTGGTGACGTTGTGGGCGGCAGATTAGGGGTTAATAAATGTAGGTAGGTGTTGGCGATGTTAGGGCCAGCAGATTAGGGGTTAATAATATTTAACTAGTGTTTGCGATGCGGGAGTGCAGCGGTTTAGGGGTTAATATGTTTATTATAGTGGCGGCGATGTCCGGTTTCGCAGATTAGGGGTTAAAATGTTATTATAGTGTTTGCAATGGGGTTATTAGGTAGTTTATGGGTGTTAGTGTACTTTTCAGCACTTTAGTTAAGAGTTTTATGCTACGGCGTTGTTGTGTAAAACTCTTAACTACTGACTTTAAAATGCGGTACCAGCCTTGATAGGAGAGGGTCTACCGCTCACTTTTTGGCAGACTCGTAATACCAGTGCTATGCAAGTCCCATTGAAAAAAGAGGATACGCAATTTACGTAAGTGGATTTGCGGTATTTCCGAGTATGGCCAAAAAAGTGAGCGGTACACCTGTTTTTTAACCCTAACGCAAAATTCGTAATCTAGGTGTATATGTTTTATCCCTTTGCAGGGGTTAAACACACACACACACACATATATATA
Organism: Bombina bombina; assembly: GCF_027579735.1. Taxonomy (NCBI): domain Eukaryota; kingdom Metazoa; phylum Chordata; class Amphibia; order Anura; family Bombinatoridae; genus Bombina; species Bombina bombina. The sequence goes on along the minus strand of NC_069499.1, from coordinate 1,160,473,468 downwards.
TATATATATATATATATATATATATATATATATGTAGCGCAATAGTGCAATAATAAAATGCTCTAACATATTAGACCGTTTTCTTTTTGCACTTATATATCCCTTTAAACACATAGATGCACATTACAGCATTATCTTTTTTTGCAAGTTTTATGTCCCTTTAAGTACTTCCTTGCACAATACCTGGGTCTGTTTCAGGGCTGACACTTTTAACACAACTGTGTGACAAATAGCAACAAGTAATTGCTTTTGTCCCTGGGCTCTTCTTCATTGTGTTTGAATCCCAAACCTTTTCCAAACTGCTCTGTGCAGGAGGACAAACATTGTCCACAATAAAGCGGTAAAAAAAAAAAAAAGATACTTATATGAATATATTACAGAATGCTTTTTGGCCTAAAAAAAAAAAAAAAAAAAAAAGATTTTCAGTTTAATCAAATACTGTATTAAACTTTGTGCAATGAAGGAGTAAATATTGGATAGAAGTATAAGCTATAAAAATAAATATATATTAATTTACTCCATGTTACCACCTAGCAGTAAACAATAATATATTTTGTTTCCTATTTCTTTTAATATACCTATATATATTTTAATAAATATAATTTTAGCATATTAATGATGTGGTGCTTGACTTATTTCTTTATGTTTGTAACATCCTTAAAACTAGCATGGTTTCTAATCGTCATATTTGCACATCTTACCCAAGTTTTAAGTTGTTTTTGTTATCTATTTATTGTGACAGGCCGAAACGATCGTCTGGGGTTGCTGTGTTCCTTGTTCAGAGAGGAATTGCCTGGTATTTCAGTGCTGGACTGACCATAATAGGCTGGATCAGACTGATATACAACAGGAAAGTTCTAGTCTGTGAAAAGCATTACTGGGCTAAAAAGAAGCTGCACCCAGGTGGTAAATCACCATAGAACAGGTTAACAATGATATTGAGCTGGTTGTTCGTTCCTGTGAGTGCGCATTTCTCTGTATGTATTTATTGTGACAAAAGCAGAATTTCTTGGGCACATTACACAACTAATTGTTTCCCATTTTGCACTTCATTATTGCAAAATGTCGGCAACCTCTCCCTTTCCAGCCACAGCTGGATTCTCATTTCCTCCTCACAAATACAAAGCATTTTCTCTCCACAAACCCTAAGAATTTTCTAAATGTGACTAAAACTGAATTTGTTGGGCACACAACTAATTGTATCCTGCCCTACACTTTAATATTATTAAATGACCACCCCTCCCTCTCTCCAGCCACAGCTGGATTCTCATTTCTCAGCAGAACAGCTGCAGGAGGACAAATTACACAGACCAAGGCCTGGCGTCAGGAATCTACAACAGCAATTAGTATTCTAGGACAGCTTGTGTATGAGAAGTTATAGTATCATAATAAGCAATGTGTGAGATAAAAACAACACCTAAAAAATAAAATAAACTGCCATTTTCCAAATGTGTCTACACATAATAAACAGAACTCCCCAGCAAAGCAAAGGAGCATATTTACTTCATTATAAAAAACTACTGGGCTTGATATCACATTACCAAGTAATGCAATACTTTGATATTAGTTCTGATTGGCTGAAAATATATGATGTAGTCAAAATGTCAATGGGGAGCACTGTGGTTCACAGACAACAAGTCGAGTAACGGTCACAAGTTTAGTATAAAGTAAATAGTTTTGTTGTTAGGACAGAGGACAAAGATTACCATCACATGGAGTGGTGAGTGCACCTACTATGTAGTTGTTTTACTGACATTATTTTCAGTTGATCTGCTAAACATTTTCCCACTTGAAACCCTAATAATTTTCTCCTCACACGCCTGAAGAACTTTCTTAACGCAACCCTGAATCTTTTTCTCCTCACAAACCATAAGCATTTTCTTCTCACTTGTTCCTAGTGGTATGGTATATATTTATCTAAGATATCTTCACAATCCCAATGTACCACTGTAAAAATTCAGGCCTGTAGAGTTGCATCACCTAAACAGGCAGGTAAGAATCCGTATAAGTGAAGGTGACTCTGGGGAGCTCCTTCAAGGGACAGTAAATTCAAAATTAAACGTTCATTATTCAGACTGTGCAATTCTAAACAACTTTTCAATTTACTTCTATTATCAAATTAGCTTTGTTCCCTTTGTATCTTTTGTTGAAGATTTATTCACGTGTCTTTCACGTTCTATGGCACTAGTGTTTGCAACTATGTATAACATTGCTACAAACATTGTTGCAAAAAATACTTCCAAACGGCTAAAGACACATGCACTCTCCAGAGCTCACCTAGAATTACTCTTTAAAGACATATAAAACCCAAACATTTTATTTTGTTATTCAGATAGAATGGCAGTGGAGGGCCCTCTAGTGGGCCTGTAGCAAAATTAAGGGATAGCTGACTTGAAGTCTGGAGTGTTCTAGAGTGTGTATGCTACAATGTTGCAAGTAGGGGGCGGGTGTACCTCTTGCCTTTATAGGGTCCTGTTGCAGAGTATCCGGCCTCTTCCTGCTTCCAGATTTCAACGAGGATTTTCTCCTGTGCTGAGTTTGTCCAGTTGAGGCCATTGGTAGTCATGAAGCGTGCCAGGCATAATTCTTTGCCTCCCAGGAGGTACAGCGATGCTGTGGTGGAGTCATCCAGAAGGAAGAGACCTGGAGGAGAAAAGGAATCGTCAGATCAGGACAATGTGGTACCCCCTACCCCACAACTTAGAGTGGCCAGTAGACCCTCTATTTCTGCTAGGCAGACAGCTAGGAGGGCGTTAAATTTCACCCCTGGGAACAGACAAGGGGCCATGCCCAGCTCTAGGTCTGCAGGTGGTGGGTCAGGGACAGAACCGGAGAGTGGGGGGGTGGGAACTGCCCAGGTGTGTCACGCTAGGGCTCAGGAGGGCATAGGAGCTATGGGAGAGCAGGCAATTACCGCAGCAGCTATGCTGCAACAGGTCCCGGCTCTTCCTCCAGCCGTTCTGGCTTCTGTCCTGGCCCTGGCACAATCCCTGGCTGCTGCAATGGGGCCGGGTGGTGCTTTACAGGGCCAGGATGTTGCTGGGGGGTCTGGTGGTGGTGGCGACGAGCACTCTAGGACAGGCTTTGGGCCTTCTTTGAGTACGGGACGTGGCCATGCCCCCGCGTGTGACGCGCGACGTGACTCCTCCCCCTCCGACGGATCTTCTGTTGGGGAGGACCGCGGTCGGTCACATCTGAGGAGACGCCCTGCATCAAGGCCCCGGACGCCTACCGGAGGAACCCCTAGTAAGTTGGGGAGACTCCGGGGGGCGACGACGGTTGCAGGAGGCAGGGGGGAGGTTAGGGTTCCAGGCAGGGACCAGGACAGCGGTGACCGGAGGGATCCGGGGGGTCCAAGGAGGCTGTGCAGGAGAAACGAGTAGCCAGGGGTAGAGGCGCAAATTATGCCATCAGCTCAGCAGCAAAGGATGCACAAATTCTGGGGCCTAGTCGGCAGGGAACCATGCAGGGGCTTGTACCGGAAAGGCATAGTTCTAGGGGTGAAGGCGCAAATGACGCCAGCAGAGCTGCAGCAGGGGATCCTCTCATGGCAGGGCCTAGTCAGCATGATAATTGCTGTAGGCTAGCAGACAGAAGCAGTGTGAGAGGTGAAAACGCAAATGACGCCAGTGATATGTCCATAAGGGATTCCCAGATACCGGGCCCTAGTCAGGGTAATGAGCAATAGTTGGGAGCTGGCAGGGGTCAGAATATAGGTCCAAGGGCAGTTTTTGGCATGAATGCTGGTGTGTCTGGGGGTATAGGCCTCGCTGCAAATCCGCCGCAAGGGCAAGTAGGGAGAGTGAGTGACAATCGTGAGGGTGAGCAGCTATCTGCGAGTGTGCAGCGAGAGATGCGAGAGTGTGTGAATCAGGCGCTGGGTGTACAGGAAGACCTGATTCGCAGGGCTGTGGCTGCAGCGTTAGGCGTAAAGGACAGGACAAGGACAGGGGGGGGTGGTTCCCCTTCTGGGGCCCTCATCGCCACCCAGAGTACGGCCCAGTCTGTTTTGTCTTCACAGATTTCATCAGCTAGTGATCAGAGAATACAGGCTGGGACAAGCAGCCAGAGCATGGCGGATAGCGGCGTCGTAGAGCCTTCTGCATCAGTGTCCACGAACCTGCAGCTGCCAGCGGATGGGTCATCGCAGCAGCTACCACAGTCTGGTGAGTGCACCATCACTGACATCACACTTGCACACATGGGTTCTTCCTCTAGTGACTCAGGTTCTGATAGCGAGGCAGGGCTGGGGTTAGTGGGGAAGGGTCAGCGCCAGATGTTTAGAATGATAAAGAAGTTGGTAGCGGCGCAGGTGCAGGCGAGAGCAGGCGCACAAGGCGTTGGTGAGGGTATTGCTCCGTCACAGGTGGTTGCGGCATCTGAGGTGTTGCCAGGTCAAGTGGCACCACGCAAGGTGGCAGTGCATGGGGATACCTACCCATGCCTGGTCCACTCGTTATATGGCCACCTGAAGGCCAAAGTCATTAAGAAAATACAAGAAGGTAGATATGTAAATATCTATGAACTTTCTCCAGAAGCTTGCAGAGTGAAGGCGAGGGTGGCGGAGGGGTCTGGCCCTAAGAAAGTTCGGCGTCAGGAGACGTACGAGGAGTGGCAGACCGGTTTCAGAATTTTAGCGGCGTGTTACATTGATAGGTGGTCCACTCAAGGGCATAATCTCTTTAAATATCAGGACACTATCGAAGATATTCATAAGAGGTTTAAAGAAGGACTACGATGTAGCATTCCGCAAGAAAATGGTGGGAAACCCCATATTGCACTTCGGGACACAGGATATGCACCTGTGGTCGAAATTGGGGCGTGAAAGATCAACTTCGCCGCCAGCGGTGGCTAGGTCTGGGGCTCCTCGTTCCTTTCCGCGTCAGAAAAAGCATGGAAGAGAATGTTGGAAGTTCCAGGATAAACAGTGTGACAGAGGAGCGAATTGCTCCTTTCGGCACATCTGTAAATTTTGTAGTGGCCCGCACCCAGGCTCGGAGTGCACCAAAAGAAGAGACTCCGGTACAGCACCTCAGAACCAAAGAGGGGGGGCTGGGGTCAAAAGCTCCAACTCCGCTTAGAGTGGAGGCGATGGCACCATGGTTGGTGCTTTACCCTGACCAGGAAGCGGCGGCTTTGCTGTTGTCAGGGTTGAGGGAGGGTTTCAGGATCCCAGTTACTTCACAGGTAATGGGCGCGACATCCCACCATAATCTGAAGTCAGCTTACGAATTCCCTCATGTTGTGAAAGAAAAGTTGGCGAAGGAGCTCACGTTGGGGAGGGTTGTTGGGCCGTTCCGGGAACGACCGCTCCCGGATTTGGTTATCTCCCCGCTGGGTGTGGTCCCAAAAAAGGAGCTGGGTAAATTCAGGTTAATTCACCACTTGTCGTATCCCAGGGGTTCCTCTGTGAACGACGCGATTGACCCGGACCTCAGCTCTGTGCACTACCAGTCCTTTGATGAGGCACTGGGGGTAGTGCGGGCAAAAGGCAGAGGGGCACTCATGGCAAAGCTGGACATAGAATCGGCATTCAGGTTGCTCCCACTTCATCCTTCTTCCTTTCAGCTGATGGGAATGAAGTTTGAGGGCGAGTACTTTGTTGATAGGTGTTTACCGATGGGGTGCTCTCTGTTGTGCGCCCTGTTCGAATGTTTCAGTTCCTTCCTGCACTGGGTGGTGCAGAGGGCATCTGGGGGTGGGGCCATGGTCCACTACCTGGATGATTTTTTGCTAGTAGGGGGTTCTGGAATGGACGAATGTACCAGGGTGATGAGGGTGATGCAAGAGGTCATGAAGGAGTTTGGGGTGCCGCTCGCAGACGACAAAACCCAGGGCCCATGCACTTGCCTCACTTTTTGGGCATAGAGATTGACACAGTGTCATCTCTTTGCAGGCTCCCAAGGGACAAAGTCGACCGCCTCTTGGAGGCGGTTCAAGCAACTGGTCGGGCTACCTGCATCTCCATTAAGGAGCTGCAATCCCTGTTAGGTCTCCTTAACTTTGCGGGAAGGTCTATCCCAATGGGGAGAGTCTTCAATCACAGACTGGAGGGCCAATTGAAAGGCCTTCATGCGCAAAGGCAACGGTGTAAGGTTACGCCTGAGATGAAGGAGGACTGGGAGCAGTTCTTGGTGCACTTTAACGGGGTTTGCCTTTGGAGGGCTGGGCCTATATCCAATCAGGCACTGCATCTGTTCACAGATGTAGCAGGAGGCGTGGGTTATGGCGCCTACCTGGACGGCGACTGGAGTGCGGAGGCGTGGCCTGAAGATTGGATTTCTTCTGGCCTAACACACAATTTGGCGTTACTAGAGCTCTTCCCCATAGTAGTGGCGGTTAAGCTCTGGGGGGATCGTCTGTCCAATCGTGCAGTGATTTTTTGGTTGGATAATATGAGCGTTGTATACGCCATAAACAGATTGTCGGCTGCTTCGTCGGTGGTGGTGACATACCTCAGACACTTGGTGTTACGCTGTTTGCAACTTAACGTTCGTTTCCCAGCGCGGCATGTGCCAGGGGTTAGGAATGTCATAGCAGATGCTCTCTCTAGATTTCAATGGGATCAGTTCAGGAGGGTGGCCCCAAGGGCGGCGGTGGAGGGTCTAACGTGCCCTCCCTTTCTTTGGCAGCTGGCGGGGGTTGGGAGACCATTCTCCCGCTGATCAGGGATTCACTGGCACCTAAGACGTGGGCGACGTACCTGTCGCATTGGAGGGCATGGGAGCACTTCAGAGATCAGAAAGGCTTCTTACTTCAACGGGCGTCTCAGGTACACGTTCTTGAATGGCTGGCGTGCTTGAAACAAGAGGGTGCGTCCAGACTGTCGGCTATGAGTAGGATAGCGGCTTTATCATTTTTCAATAAAGCATTGGGTTTTCCTGACTTTGGGAATGCCTTCCTAGTAAGGCAGATCTTGAAGTGGTGGGGCCGAACGGCCCCACGTACCACTGATAAGAGGGAACCTATCACCGCGGCTCAACTACGGCTGTTGGTGGGTAAACTGAGGTTTGTTTGTTTAGGGACGCTTTTGTGCTGGCTTTCGCAGGTGCCTTGAGAATAGGTAAGGTGGTATCCACCTCCAAAAAGGTAGACGTAGTGGGTATTAAGATGGAGCCCGTCAGGGCCTCGGACAAGGGCCTACTCCTGCTTATCCCTAGATTCAAAACAGATCAGGACGGGAAAGGGGCTTGGTTGCCTTTAACGCGGCACAAATTCCCAGAATGCTGCCCGGTATTGAGTGTAGAGGATTACTGCTGGGTGCGGCCATCAGGAGTGATTCAGTTTCTCATTCATGAGGACGGTAGCTTGCTTTCAACTTTCCAGTTCTGAAAGGTGTTAGCTAAGGCAGCGGCGGCGACAGGTTTTGATCCGTCAAAGATAGCCCCGCATTCATTCAGAATAGGGGCAGCGACAAGCGCGGCAGCGAGCAGGTCCACAAGGCGGACATTAAGAAGCTGGGGAGGTGGAAATCAGAGCGTTACAGGGGTTACATTCGCCCCTTGAATAGCTAGTACTCAGGCAGGGGCGTGGGGCTGGGGGGCTTCTCATGACCTTCCCTGCCGGGGGGGGAGAGGGTGGGAGGCCTAGTTAGCCGGAGGGCTGCACTTCATTTGTCCCTATCCATGTTGTTCTAGGTAAGATAATACCCCAGTGCGTGTGTGGATTATTGGGCATTCCTTTATCCACTGGGCGGCTTTAAGGGCGCTTCATTTACCAGACGGGCAGCAGCTAGGCTTCTTCCAGGGCTAACATTCGCTGGCTCGGTCGCAGGGGGCTAAATTGGAAAGAGCTCCCTTCCCTGTTACAGGATGCACATAGGAGGTGGGGAAAGCCTCATGTGATTGTAATACATTTGGGGGGTAACGACTTAGGATCTATCCCTGTGTTGGACTTAATCAGGATTATGATTGCGGACTTAAAATGGGTGTGTGCTTTGCTCCAGGACGTACGGATAGGTTGGTCAAACGTGGTTGCACGGCTGCGTTGGCATCACATTATCACTCAGAGGGCAGCATATAATGTCCGTAAGAAAGTAAACAGGGAGGTGGGAAGAGCGGTCATGGCCTTGGGAGGTTTTGTCATTAGGCATGATGCGATTACGGCCGACAAGAAGGCCCTCTACCGTCCGGATGGGGTTCACTTGACGGATGTCGGGTTGGACATCTTTTTGGCTGACCTACGGAAAGCCGTCTCATCGGTTATATAAAAAAAAATTAAAAAAAATAAAAATTTTTGTTAAGTTAAGGCCTGTGCTATGGTTGGTATCTGACTGTTGTGTTGCACGGCAAGTTATTAAAAATATATATATATATATATATATATATATATATATAAAGTTTTATTGTCGAAAGTTTTATATCATAGGTTAATTTAAGGGCTGTGTTGGTTAAGGGCGGCGGCAAGAGGAAGGTATTCTTCTCTCTTGTGGCGGTCGGGCAAGGCCCTGGGAGCAGGCACGGAGAGAGCAGAGTGACGGCCCGAACACAGGGAGAGGTGTCGCCCTCTAAGTGCTGGCTTAGGGGTTCCTCTCCCTTTAAAGAGCTGCAGGCCGAAGAGCTCTCCATAATAAATCTCTCTCTCTGTGCCGTTGAGCGTGCGCAACCCTGTGCCACGCTGCAGACATCGGAGGGGCCTTGACCGGCAATCAGTAGGGGTTAGGTTAGAAAGATGCCACCACCAGATGGAAGGAACTTGCTAGAAGTTCAGTTATAATTTGGAAAGAGATGCCTAACATTGGACAACATTAGGCAAAATTAAATATGTTATTTAATAAATACGACCGTGACCGGTCTTTTCCCCAAGTAGTTGTGTTGTGTATTTATTTTAGGGTAGTCCAGAACATAGGACGTAATAGGAGGTTTAACCCTTAAGTACAATTTAAAAAAAAGTTTCCAATTTATTTCTATTATCAAATTTGCTTTCTTTTTATGATATTCTTTGTTGAAGAGCTACCTAGGTAGGCATCAGGAGTACTCCATGGCTGACATCTAGTGCGCTTGGATATAGATAACATTCTTGCAAAACTGCTGCCCTATAGTGCTGCAGAAATGGGCAGGTTTCTAACCTATCCTGAAAGTTTTTTGCCTTAAGGCCAAGCTGTGTAAATTACACTCCCAGTGGGGTATAGAAGAGATAAGGTAATAAAATTTCAATTTTCCATTGTTCTCTCCAAGTATTGGTGATTGGTTTACGGACAGATATAATATAAAGAAGCATGTTTATGTACACAATGTGGTAAAGTAATGAGATCAGATTATATCTACAAACTCAACTCATTTTATTAGGCTGTGGCCCCAAAACATAAAATCAGCTATTTGATGTACACAAATAAACCTTAAAAAGCAAATCTCATACATTGTATACTCTGCAGCTGGTGAAAATAGTAATTGGAAACACATTAGGGGAAACAATTTTATAGTATACTGTCCCTTTAAATATTTCATATTTATACATATTAAAAATAAAATATATGTTTTTATTACCATAAATGTGATTTAAAGGGATATGCTATATGACAAAGTGTTGGACTAGGAAGGGTTCAAAGGTGTATATGTTTGTGTGTAAATTTCAATGTGTGTGTGTATATGTATATATATATATATATATATATATATATATTTGTGTTATATATATATATATATATATACATATACAGTCACGACAACAAATATTGGCACCCCTGTATTTCTGTCAGATAATGTACCACTTCGCCCAGAAATTTGTTGCAATTATAAATGTTTAGGCATTTTCATGTTTATTTCTTTTGTTTGTATTAGTGTGACACAAAAAAGTGGAGAGAAAAAAAGCAAATTACACACATTCCACGCAAAACTCCAAAAATGGATTGGACAAAATTATTGGCACCCTCAATTTTATATTTGGTAGCACACCCCTTGGAAAAAATAACTGTAATCAATTGCTTCCTGTAACCATCAATTCATTTCTTACCTCTCTACTGGAATTTTGGACCACTCTTCTTTCACCAACTGCTCCAGGTCTCTCAGATTGGAAGGGTTCCTTTTCTCAACTGCAGTTTTGAGATCCCTGCACAGGTGCTCTATGGGATTGAGATACACAGGCCCATTTATCAAAGGGCTTGCGGACCCGATCCGACACTGCGGATCAGGTCCGCAAGACCTCGCTAAATGCTCTCCGCATTTAACATTGCACCAGCAGCTCACAAGAGCTGCTGGTGCAACGCCACCCCCTGCTGACTCGCGGCCAATCGGCCGCCAGCAGGGGGGTGTCAATCAACCCGATTGTACTCGATCGGGTTGATTTCCGGCGATTCCTGTCCGCCTGCTCAGAGCAGGCGGACAGGGTTATGGAGCAGCAGTCTTTGTGACCGCTGCTTCATAAGTTGTGTTTCTGACGAGTCTGAAGACTCGCCAGAAACACGGCCCTTCAAGCTCTGTACGGAGCTTGATAAATGGGCCTGCTGGACTCATTGCTGGCCAGTTCAGTACTCTCCAGCTCTTTGCCTTAAACCATTTCTGGGTGCTTTTTTTTAATATATTTATTATATTTTCACCATTTCACAATGCATATCAGGCATTCAATCAGACACTTTACATAGTCAAAGCTGTTGCCTATTTACAGTGTTCCATAATAAATTGAAACATCCTAAGCTACTAACAAATGTAGTGTTTCATGGTTAACTCATGAAACATATAAATAATGTTGTCCTAGTTCTTTGATATCCATCGGAAATACATAGACCTGTGTCTCCTGGTCTTCAGACTTCATACCTATCTGCCCACCGCTGTTCATCAGATAGACCTATAGACTATGGTACTGCGATACAAGATAGTAAGCTAAGTGTCAACAAATATTCAACAAAAGCTATCAGGCTATTTCATGTCTCTGGGTCAGGGGGCGCCTCCATCTCTGCTGGTGTGTTTTGTGCCTTTGGAGCTGGAGTATCTGTGTTTGTGGGGTTAAATGTGAATGATGAGTGTAGGTTTTCCCATATAAATCTGGCATCTAGAAAAAAGGGCAATTTATTTCATTTAAGGAATCCATATTCTTCCAGGCCTAGGAGTTTGGTTATTCTCTCGATCCACATCTCCTTTGTCGGAGATGTTGGTGTTTTCCAGACCCGAGCAATCAGTGACCTAGCCCCATTAAAACTAATCTGTACTAGGAGGGATCTCAGCTTACAAGTAATGTGGGGGTATCATTTAATAGTGCTATTCTAGAGGTTAATAAAAATGTGTCTCCCACTTGTCTCTGCAAGTGCGTTTTGATCTCTTTCCATAATTTCTTTATTATGGGGCAATCCCACCACATATGTATTAGGCTACCCAACTCCCCACATACCCTCCAACACATTCATGAAGAGTCAAGGTATATAGTGTTCAGTCTCGTCGGTGTTAAATACCAATGGGATAACATTTTATAGTTCAACTCTAGTATCTGTGGGGATGTGGAAGATTTTTTCGTTCAATTAAATATTTTACCCCATGCCTTATTATCAATGTCTGCATGAAGGTCAAGGAGTTCTATTAGCAGTTGGCGGGAAACCGAAAGGGGGCCCTGGATTGCTATCTCCTCACATAATTGTTCGAATGTTGTCAGGGGGCGTAGGAAGTCTATCTTATGTGGGGAGGTTTCTATAAAATGCTGAAGCTGTGCATATTTGAGCCATTTCGTGAATCTTCCGTCAGCAATGTTCTCTAGTCTACTTCTGTCTTTTAGTTTCCCTTCCTCTATGAATCTACATAGTGGAATTGTCTATCCCCAGATTCCCCACTCCGTAAGTCTTCTAAATCATCTGTCCAAACCCCCCACCATATTAGAATTAAGAGCTACTGGAAATAGTGGTGAACTAATCAATGAAATGTGTGAGTTAGCAATCTTTATCTTCTCCCATTCTTTAAATAAGTGTTTGTGTATGTCCAATTGGCCACATTGTTTTGGCCGCAGATCTGGAGAAACCCAGCATAATGCTCGCACGAAAGGGACCTGTAATATTTGAGAGTCAATGGACACCCAGGCTTTATGTGTGGTCACCGCATTGTAATATTCTTCTATCCTTGGTAGCCCCATGCCTCCCAAAATTGTGGGTTTATAAAGGGTGTTCCTGTTAACCCTGGGTTTACACCTGCCCCATATGTATGAGTTTAGTTGCCTTTTTAAACGTGTGAGAAACCAGGTAGGAAGATGAATTGGAAGTGCCTGCAATACATATAGGATTTTGGGTAGTATCGTCATTTTAATGGATTGGACCCTACTCCACCATGAGAGAGGTTTAGCTGTCCAAGTTGTTAGGTCCCCAAGTATTGTGTGGAGCAGTGTCTCATAGTTTTTCTTAAATAGGGTGGGGTAGCGCATGGAGAGATGAATACTCAAATATTTAATTGATTCTGTCTGCAGACATAAGGGACACACCGAGGAAAGGCCGTAAAATGATGTCGCTCTAAGGGATATGTTTAAAATTTCTGACTTAGTTTGGTTTACTAAAAAATTTTCAAATCTACCGAATCTATCGATCTCACGCAATATAGCCGGAATAGTACTAGTGGGGGAAGATACCGAGAAAAGGACGCCGTCCGCATACATAGCTATTATCAATTTGTTGGGTCCTATTGTGATGCCTTTTATCTCATGGTTTGCGTGAATGTGTGAAGCAAATACCTCCATCGTCAGGATAAACAGAATGGGTGAGAGGGGACATCCCTGTTGCGTGCCATTTTGGATGGGGAATGGGTCTGAGAGCATTCCGTTCGCTCTTACTCTAGCGCTGGGGTGTGTATAAAGGCTACAAATTCTGCCTATCATTTTTGTACTGAATCCGAGTGTCTCTAATGTTTTCTCTAAGAATTGTCAGTTCGTTCTATCGAACACCTTTTCCGCATTGGTCGTCATTAGTAATGCTGGTATGTTGTGGAATTTTGCATATGCTGACAAGGTCAGGACTCTTATCGTATTATCTTGCGCTTCTCTGCCTGGTGTAAAACCCACCTGATCCATATGTATGATTTTGTTTAGGACTGTGTTAATGCGGTTGGCGAGAATTTTACCAAATATCTTAATGTCCGAATTAAGCAAAGAAATGGGTCTATAGCTACCTGGTTGCTCTTGTGGTTAGTCAGGTTTCAAAATAACTGAGATGTGGGTGGATAGCATGTCAGGTGAGAACTTTGAGGAATCGTCTATAGTTTGGAATAAAGTCAAAAGGTGTGGGGATAGAAGGGACCGAAATGTTTTATAGTAAGAATTAGTGAAACTGTCCGGGTCGGGACTTTTACCTGTGGGGAGATGCAAGATCACTGTCAGGATTTCTTTTAAAGAGATTGGTTTATCTAGATCATTCATTTGAGCCCACGATAGCCTGTTTAAACCTGCTGCCTGGATGTACCGTTGCATTTCCTCGATATGCTTCTGTGAATCTGGGGATTTGAGATTATAGAGGTGTGTGTAGAAATCTTCGAAACTGTCTGCTATTTCTTTGCTGTTGAAGGTTTTTGTACCGGTTTGTTTTTTAATTTTGTGTATATGAGTCAGACTAGTTCTCGTCTTTACAGTCCTAGCTAACATTGACCCAGTTCTATTTCCTTTGTAGAAAAAGGATCTCCTCAACATTAAGGCTTTTCTCTGTGCCTCTCTCATGAGTATATTGTTTCCTCAACTTTGTTATGGAGGCTAGGAGTTTGGCATCTTTCGGGGAATTTTTTATGTGTTATCTCTAGTGTGTGTAATTTAGTGGTTAAAGAGTCCACCGTAAGGTTATATGTCTTTCTGAGATGCGCTTTGTGTTTTATGCAGTCCCCTCGTACTACCGCCTTATGTGCCTCCAAAACTGTGAGTGGTGTTGTATCAGAGTTGGTATTAAACTTGAAATATTCGGTGACTGATGTAGCCAGGGATTAATGGGTTGGTGGGTGGTGAAGGAGATATTCATCTAGTCTCCAGATGAATGGATTTACTGGTGCCTCTGGCCATGTAAAGGCAATAGAGACCATGGAATGGTCGACCCATGTCGTTGGCTGTATATCTGATTCTGTTATGAGGGATAAGCCTGATTGATCTATGTAAAAATAGTCCAACCATGAGTACGTGGCCCAAGGGTGCGAGTAGAATGTGTAATTACGTTGTTGGGGGGTGTTGTATTCTCCATACATCTATTAAGCCCAACTGTCTAAAGCATTTGTACACTAAGTTTGGGAGTCTATGAGATATTAATGTGTTTGGGGATGTTGTATCTAGTCGGGGGTCCATGATGACATTGAGATCACCACCTAGGATCAACGTGCCTTTCCTATTTTCTAGTACTAGAGATAGTAGTTGTCTGAAGAAGGATGTCCTATTTGAGTTGGGCGCATATACGTTGACCATTGTCACAAGTCTTTTAAACAATAAACCCACCACTATAAGTATTCTACCCTCCCTGTCTGTCGTAGATTTGATTAGCTGGAAGGGGGTATTACGGTGTATCAAAATTCCCACTCCATTTCTCTTTTTTTTTCGTTAGAATTAAAGTATCCTATTGGGAAATCTCTTGAAGAGAACTTGGGTTCTAATTTTGTAGGGAAGTGTGTTTCCTGTATGAATATAACTGAACCTTTTTGTCTTGCGAACCATCGTAAAGCGATGGACCTCTTGGAGGGGGAGTTGAGCCCTTTAGTGTTTTGTGATAGTACACGTATAGTTCTATGCATATTTTCTTTGTGGGTGTTTGTGTGTAATCATCTGCTTACCTTGGCACATAGGCTGGCATTCTGGAAGCGGCTTTGCTTCCCCCTGACCCAAGAGACCAAGAGAGACCCGCAGTGGCGATAGTAGAAAACAACAATTTCCGTAGGACTGTTCCTGTGGATGAGCTAAAATGAGCAAATAAACATATATTAACTTTTTAACAATTAAGAAAACCAATTTAACTAAGTTAAACAAAAGTGCTGGATTAAGCCCTTTCCGATCCAATCTAACTAAGGGTGAGGGGGATACAGCATTCTACCTGTGGCTACTCCTGCTTGTTATTACAGTTAAAGTTATGTCCAAAGAATGGTGTAATAATGTCCTTCCCAACGGTCTTATGATAGTCCAATGTATGGCTAATTAGGGGGAAGTTAGGACCACAAGTGAGTGATCCTATTGCTGTCTAGTAATCAAAGGGTGTGCCGTTGGCGTAGGTCATGCCAACTTGTAAAGCAGTGTCCAGATATACTTTTAGATAAACCTGCTGGTCCTGCTCTTGGATTCTTCATTGTGGTGCCTTGCAGCTGGACTCTCTTTGAGAGCGTCCAGAGGTCGGAAATGTAGTGTAGTTTTTTCTGGACTGTTATCCATTTTTGCTGTTGTGTATACATCTGGACATCCTTTGGTGTATGCCCTTGTGTATTGATTTGGCCCTCTGGACTGCAGGTAGTCTGTTCAGCAGGAGTTAGCTATCCAGAGCTCTATTTTTTTGTGACCATGCTGGTCCGCGGCTGGCTCCGCCCATTTCTGGGTGCTTTTTGACGTGTGCTTTGGGTCATTGCCCTGCTGTAAGACCCATGACTTCTGACGGAGATCCAACTTTCTGACACTGGGCCCTACATTGCACCACAGTATTCTTTGGTAGTCTTCAGATTTCATAATGCCATGCACACAGTCAAGACATCCAGTGCCTGAAGCAGCAAAGCAACCCCAAAACATCAGTGAACCTCCACCATGTTTGACTGTAGGGACTGTTTTCTTTTCTTTAAAAGCCTCATTTCTTTTTCTGAAAACAGTAGAATAATGGGCTTTACCAAAAAGCTGTAATTTTGTTTTGTTGGTCCACAGCACATTCTCCCTAAAGGATTTTGGCTTCCTCAGGTAAGTTTTGGCAAACGCCAATCGGGCTTTATTATGTTTCTGTGTCAGCAGTGGGATCCTCCTAGGTCGCCTATCATAGCATCCCTTTAATTCAGATGGAAAAGTATAGTGCCAGCTGACACATTTGTACCCTGTGCCTGAAGGTCAGCTTGAATTTGTCTGGAAGTTAATTGAGGTTCTTTATCCACCATTTGAACAATCCTTCCTTGCAATCTTTGATCAATTGTTCTCTTCTTTTCTACATCCAGGGAGATTAGCTACAGTGCCATGGGCTGTAAACTTCTTGACAATGTTGCGCACAGTGAACACAGGTACATAAAGATCTCTGGAGATGGACTTGTAACCTTGAGATTGTCCATGCTTTACCACAATTTTTGTTCTCAAATCCTCAGACCATTCTTTGCTGCTCTTTCTCTTCTCCATGCTCAGTGTGGCACACAGAGACACACAACAGAAAGGTTGAGTAAAGTTTTCATCATTTTAACTGGTTGCCGATGTGATTTCTATATTGTCAGCACCTGTTAATTGATACAGGTGAGTTTAAGTACAAATTACAGGAGCATCACAAACATGGAATGCAATTATTTCTTACAATTTTGAGAAGGTGCCAATAATTTTGTCCAGTCCATTTTTGGAGTTTCGTGTGTAATGTGCCAGATTTGGATTTTTTTGCTCCACTTTTTTGTGTCATACCAATACAAACAAAAGAAATAAACATTAGAATGCCTAAACATTTATAATTGCAACAATTTTCTGGGCGAAGTGGTGCATTATCTGACAGAAATGCAGGGGTGCCAATATTTTTGGCCATGACTGTTTTTTTAGACCATTTTCATGTAAGCATTCAAGTTAAAGTCAGACCTGTGTTTTGTACCAAGTCTCATAGAAGTTTATTAGGTGAGGGATTTAGTGCATCCACACTATCATCCAACCGCTACATGTTAGTTCGCTCAAGCTCTAACATTTTACTTTAAACTTGGAATATGGAAGTAAAGCTGTGATCGATATGAATTGCTCTCCAGAAATGTAAGTTCACCATAACACTACCATTTTTCGGCACAACATTTTAATCTAGGCCAGTGTCAGGTAAAGTGTACCACTGCATTACTAAACTGCCACTGTGAAAAACAACTGATAATGTACTGTACCATAGCAAAATATTACATATAAAGTATTAAATAATTAAGTGCCCGAGCTAATACATATAAATATATATATATATATATATATATATATATATATATATATATATATATATGGCATGGGGCAGGAAAGAAAGAGAACCAGGAACGAAATCCTGGTTTATTAAAGACAATGAAATCAGCACTCTTTTAGAAAAAAAAGCTCAAAAATATAATAGTTTCAAAATCAATGCTTTAATCGTGAATTGGAGGCCTCTCGCACCGGGAGGACACTATCACTCAAGTAACGATATGTGACATCAATATTCACTTTACAATGTGTACCAGCATACTGGAACATAGAGGTTAAAACCATATGTAAACAGATAATCGTATATGCAGGGTGCACAGTATAGATAGAAAATGTTGTTATACAACATGGATTAAGAAACCTGACTGGTCAGGGGTGCACACAAGCGCCGTAGTAGGAACAACATGCGGCTGCAAATTATGCAGCAAGAAATTAGGAAGTCTTAATTAGCCAACTACACCCTACTGCACACAGAACCCCCATAAAGCAATGGCACGGAGGTATATCCTGGGCAGAAGAAGGAATGGGATCTTAGTGGCTAATGTCAGAGCACGTGTATAGATGCAAGCAAGGTAAACAAAGAAAGAAGCAATTATGCAAAGTACATATACATATACAATGGTATATTAAGGCGGACTACTACCCAGACTAACTACACCCAGCTGCACACAGCACCCCACGGACAGAGGTTAAATGCTGGACAGGGAAATAGAGGGATCTAAGTAGTCTTTGTTGATAGACCACCGAAATATGTACATAGTAACATTAAGGACAAAGCATGCAGAAGATGGCAACATTAGGCCTCAATGTAGCAAGTATACAGCATGTCTAGTAAGAGTCACAGAAGCAAATATTCAGCATGTCAACGTTGTATCCTTGTCAAAGCATATATGCATACGTGCAGTACCAAAGCAGATTATAAGTCTGTTATATACAGCCAAGTGTAGGCGACATGTAGATAATAACAGTTAGTAAGCGTAAGCGTAACAGGTACAGAGCACGTCAAGGTGATATCCTTGGAGACATATACATGCATTCATGCAGCGGCCAAGCTCATTAAGGCCTACTATGTATAGCAACCTGTAAGCAACATGTAGCAGTACGGGAAATAGATTCCAATTTCACAGGCAAAAATCCCTCGGCAGGGAGAGTCATCCACAGAACTGCCCAATAGAAATTCTAGCAGCAAAGATTCCTGCTGTGCTGAGAGCAAAGTTCATACGACCTTATTTTCATGTAGCCTGATGTTGATGTCCTTACATATCCGTGCTTGTCCCATAGGTAAGGAACTTTATCTCCATTCGTTCCATGCTCCTTGTATAGCTTGCTCCGAAATACACCTCCGTGTACAGGACCAGAGAACTATGACTCAAGCGTGCATCACAAGATCCGGTCGGCTTAGCCAATGCCTACGTGCGTTTCACCCGCTCGTCTGTATGTCAGACCGGGCTTCATCAGGGCGTTATACATCTAGGACCTTTACATCCCTATTTATAGCCAAAATTCATAGCGCCTCTACTGGTGGGTGAAAGATAGCTTGTCACTTGATATCTATCACGTATGCCAGATAGATAGTTAGTTATTACATGTATAATTTGAACATTAAAAAGAAAACTTTCATAAATGACCAGGATGTCTGGTAAGCTGCTTACACAAAAGAAAAAAAGTAAAAAAAATTATAATAAAGAATGGAAAAACACCTTCGTAAAATTTCTATTTTTGATCATGAATCATGAAAATACCGTTACAGAGCCATTGACATTCAGAGAAAACAGGCCATATCCAGTTTATAATTTGTGTCTGATATTATCATAATTAGTATAGCTCAAGCAGCAGTTGCGTCCCCTCCGTCTTTTTCTCGAATATTGCTATTTGTATACCTTCTATACTTGGGCCTTGGCCCATTTTTATAGGTCTCCGGAGTAGGTGACCCACAGCTATTTTTTACTTAGTCCCTGGCTTTGATTGTGGATACTTTTTGGTGGCCTGTTTGCATTGTGAGAACACTATCTCTCAGAGAGCCGAGATATCATGGCATTTATGCTATCTGATGAGAATTGGGAAGCTGAAGCAAGGTAAACAAACAAAGAAGGAATAATGCAAAGTACATATACATATACATATACAACGGTATGTGGATGTTCTCCTCAAAGAGGTGGGGGAACACCCTAACATCTCTGCTAGAAGGGCACCCAACCTCCAGGACAAACTTGTGAGGAGCCAATACGTTTCTAAAAACAAACAAATAGACTGGTTAACAAAACATAGGTCATCAGGCAATTACCCCTGTGGGAAGTGTGTGGCATGTAGGTACATGGTCAAAACCAAGGAATTTGGCACGCACACGGGCAAAATCTACAAACTTAAACACTTTGTGAACTGTAACACTGAAGGGGTAATCTATCTACTCTCCTGTAGTTGCCCATGTTTCTACGTGGGCAAAACAAGAAGAGCCATAAAGGACCGCATCACTGAACATCGTGATGATGTTAAGAATAAAACCCCTAAAAGCAATGTTGCTAGACATTTTGAAATGTTCCATGAATGTAACCCTGATTCTCTAAAATTTGTTGGCATAGACAGGGGCATCACAAATGGTAAAGGAGGTGATAATGACAAGGTCCTCCTAAGAAAGGAATGCAGATGGATCTCGATCCTTGAGACCCAACTCCCTAACGGTTTAAATGATAAACTGGATATGGCCTGTTTTCTCTGAACGTCAATGGCTCTCTAACGGTATTTTCATGATTCATGATAAAAAAATAGAAATTTTACGAAGGTGTTTTTCCATTCTTTATTATTATTTTTTTACTTATTTTCTTTTGTGTAAACAGCTTACCAGACATCTTGGTCATTTATGAATGTTTTCTTTTTAATGTTCAAATTATACATGTAATAACTAACTATCTATCTGGCATATGTGTAGATATCAAGTGACAAGCTATCTTTCACCCACCAGCAGAGGCGCTATGAATTTTGGCTATAAATAGGGATGTAAAGGTCCTAGATGTATAACGCCCTGACGAAGCCAGGTCTGACATACAGACGAGCGGGTGAAACGCGTGTCGGCATTGGCTAAGCCGACCGGATCTTGTGATGCACGCTTGAGTCGTAGTTCTCTGGTCCTGTACACGGAGGTGTGTTTCGGAGCAAATGGAGATAAAGTTCCTTACCTATGGGACAAGCACGGATATGTACAGACATCAACATCAGGCTACATGAAAATAAGGTTGTACGAACTTTCCTCTTGGCACAGCAGGAAACTTTGCTGCTAGAATTTCTATTGGGCAATTCTGTGGATGACTCTCCCTGCCGAGGGATTTTTGCCTGTGAAATTGGAATCTATTTCCCATACTGCTACATGTTGCTCACACGTTGCTATATATAGTAGGCCTTAATGAGCTTGGACGCTGCATGAATGCATGTATATGTCTTCAAGGATATCACCTTGACGTGCTCTGTACCTGTTACGCTTACGCTTACTAACTGTTACTATCTGCATGTCGCCTATACTTGGCTGTATATAACAGACTTATAATCTGCTTTTTTGCTACTGCACGTATGCATATACGCTTTGACAAGGATACAATGTTGACATGCTGAATATTTGCTTCTGTGACGCTTGCTAGACATGCTGTATACTTGCTACATTGAGGCATAATGTTGCCATCTTCTGCATGCTTTGTCCTTAATGTTACTATGTACATATTTAGGTGGTCTATCTACTAAGACTACTTATATCCCTCTATTTCCCTGTCCAGCGTTTAACCTCTGTCCGTGGGGTGCTGTGTGCAGCTGGGTGTAGTTAGTCTGGGTAGTAGTCCGCCTTAATATACCGTTGTATATGTATATGTACTTTGCATAATTGCTTCTTTGTTTACCTTGCTTGCATCTATACATGTGCTCTGACATTAGACACTTAGATCCCATTCCTTCTTCTGCCCAGGATATACCTCTGTGCCATTGCTATATGGGGGTTCTGTGTGCAGTAGGGTGTAGTTGGCTAATTAAGACTTCCTAATTTCTTGCTGCATAATTTGCAGCCGCATGTTGTTCTTACTACGGCGCCTGTGTTCACCCCTGACCGGTCAGTTTTATTAATGCATGGTGTATAACAACACTTTCTATCTATACTGTGCACTCTGCATATATTATTATCTGTTTACATATGGTTTTAACCTCTATGTTCCAGTATGCTGGTACACATTGTAAAGTGAATATTGATGTCACATATCATTACTTGAGTGATAGTGTCCTCCCGGTGTGAGAGGCCTCCAATTCACGATTAAAGCATTGATTTTGAAACTATTATATTTTTGAGCTTTTTTTCTAAAAGAGTGCTTATTTCCCTGTCTTTAATAAACCAGGATTTTGTTCCTGGTTTTCTTTCTTTCCTGCCCCATGCCATGTTTTTTAAGGGTCTGCACCACATTTTCCAAGATATATACAGACATTTTTGTGTCTGATATTATCATAATTAGTATAGCTCAAGCAGTAGTTGCGTCCCCTCTGTCTTTTTCTCGAATATATATATATATATATATTACATTTTATAGATGATAGATAGATAGATAGATAGATAGATAGATAGATAGATAGATAGATAGATAGATGATAGATCATAGATAGATAGATAGATAGATAGATAGATAGATAAATAGATAGATAGATAGATAGATGATAGGTAGATAGATAGATGTTTACTGTACACATACTCTTTAATTTGTAACATTTTATATAATTGTATTACATTATTGTGACATGAGACAAGCATATTGAAAATAAATCAGGGGAGTTGTATGAACGTCCAAAAGAGTGTCATAATGCAACACAAATGAAAAATCACTTATTTAAAAAATTACCTGGCCTGTTAGAGTAGTCTGGTTAAATAAATAATAAAAAATTCTCCTCCCTCAAAAACTAAAATATACTCTCTAGTGCTATTAAATTAGATGCTATCCTATGCCTGTTTTCTGAGCAAGACTCTTCAGAAGGGTTAAGAATTTCTCCCTTTTGTACAACTGCTAAAGAAGAAATATAGATTGTCCACCAAATGTTATATACCATGAAATGTTCTCAGGAATGTGTAACTGCTCATGCACGCTGCCTAAAGATTTCTGTGTTAGATATGAACTCTGTGCAGCATTATGAGTTATGATGTGTTAACATGCAGCTGAGAATTGTGTATAACACATAAAATAAAGCACTGTTGCTCTTCATTTTAATGACATAAACCAGAGCCTTCAACACATGCTTTAAACATGGGGGGCAGGCAGAGGTCTATCAACTGCAGTGCAGTCAGTGGACTAAATGACCCTTTAGTTTGGAGGTTTTATTGTTTCATCAGTTATTCATCTGCTTTTATTTCATCAATTTGGCATCAGATAGTAACTAGAAATTTCCAAATCTACACACAAGCTGTCTGCTGATTTATTTTTAGGTAATACTTGACTTGTAGTGACAGCGGTGTAGGGGGATCATATTAGGGGGTAATATAGTTTAAATAAGTGGCGGCGGTGTAGGGGGATCATATTAGGGGGTAATATAGTTTAAATAGGTGGCGGCAGTGTAGGGGGATCATATTAGGGGGTAATATAGTTTAAATAGGTGGTGGCGGTGTAGGGGGATCATATTAGGGGGTAATATAGTTTAAATAGGTGGCGGCGGTGTAGGGGGATCATATTAGGGGGTTATATAGTTTAAATAGGTGGCGGCGGTATAGGGGGATCATATTAGGGGGTAACATTGTTAATGTAGGTGGCGGCGGGGTAGGGGGCTCACATTAGGGGGTAAAACATTTAGGGGGGTAGTTATCAAGCCGTCTACTTTTCTGCCTTCGCCGGCCCAATACGCCCGCCTAAGCTCGCCTACCTTCGCCGCCGCGGACCTTGAATACGTTCGCCTAAGTTATCAAATAAAGCTGTCAAAAAGCCGCGGGGCGATGAGCAGCGGACTGTGAGAGTTATCACTCATCCGATCTCGTTGCTATTCGGCTTTTTCCCAGCTTTATTGCTAGCCTGTCACTAAGCACCCACACTAAACTACACTGTTCTATCCCTATACCGGCGCCCCCGGAGCCTCCCGCAACTCAATAAAGTTACTAACCCCTAAACCGCCGCTCCTAGACCCTGCCGCAACTCTTATAAATGTATTAACCCCTAAACCGCCTCTCCTAGACCCTGCCGCAACTCTGATAAATGTATTAACCCCTAAACCGCCGCTCCCGGACACCGCTGCCACCTACAGTATACCTAGTAACCCCTATCCTGCCCCCTCTATACCGTCGCCCTCTATAATAAAATTATTAACCCCTATCCTGCTGATCCCGCACCTCGCCGCAACTAAATAAATAGTTTAACCCCTAAACCGCCAATCCCTGAACCCGCCGCAACCTATATTAAACCTATTAACCCCTATCCTGCCCCCCCTACACCGTCGTCACCTATAATAAATTTATTAACCCCTATCCTGCCCCCCACTACACCGCCGCCACTGTAATACAATTATTAACCCCTAAACCTAAGTCTAACCCTAACCCTAACGCCCCCCTAACTTAAATATTAATTAAATAAATCTAAATAATATTTCTATTATTAACTAAATTAATCCTATTTAAAACTAAATACTTACCTTTAAAATAAACCCTAATATAGCTACAATATAAATAATAATTATATTGTAGCTATCTTAGGATTTATTTTTATTTTACAGGCAACTTTCAATTTATTTTAACTAGGTACAATAGCTATTAAATAGTTATTAACTATTTAATAGCTTACCTAGCTAAAATAAACTGAAATTTACCTGTAAAATAAATCCTAACCTAAGTTATAATTACACCTAACACTACACTATACTTTAATAAATTATTCCTATTTAAAACTAAATACTTACCTGTAAAATAAACCCTAATATAGCTACAATATAAATAATAATTATATTGTAGCTATCTTAGGATTTATATTTATTTTACAGGTAACTTTGTATTTATTTTAGCTAGTTAGAATAGTTATTAAATAGTTATTAACTATTTAATAACTACCTAGCTAAAAGAAATACAAAATTACCTGTAAAATAAATCCTAACCTAAGTTACAATTAAACCTAACACTACACTATCATTAAATAAATTAAATAAACTACCTACAAATTACTACAATTAAATACAATTACATAAACTAACTAAAGTACAAAAAATAAAAAAAGCTAAGTTACAAAAAATAAAAAAATAAGTTACAAACATTTTTAAAATATTACAACAATTTTAAGCTACTTACACCTAATCTAAGCCCCCTAATAAAATAACAAAACCCCCCAAAATAAAAAAATGCCCTACCCTATTCTAAATTAAATAAAGTTCAAAGCTCTTTTACCTTACCAGCCCTTAAAAGGGCCATTTGTGGGGGCATGCCCCAAAAAGTTCAGCTCTTTTGCCTGTAAAAGAAAAATACAACCCCCCCCAACATTAAAACCCACCACCCACATACCCCTAATCTAACCCAAACCCCCCTTACAAAAACCTAACACTAATCCCCTGAAGATCATCCTACCTTGAGTCGTCTTCACTCAGCCGAGCAGCGATGGAACCGAAGTGGACATCCGGAGTGGAAGAAGTTAATCCTCCAAGCGGCGCTGAAGAAATCTTCCATCCGATGAAGTCATCATCCAGGCGGCGCTGAAGAAGTCTTCGATCCGGGCGATGTCATCTTCCAAGAGGCGCTGAAGAGGTCTTCTATCCGGGCAATGTCATCTTCCAAGCCGGGTCTTGAATCTTCCTCCCGCCGACGCAGAACATCCTTCTTCACCGACGGACTACGACGAATGAAGGCTCCTTTAAGGGACGTCATCCAAGATGGCGTCCCCTCAATTCCGATTGGCTGATAGGATTCTATCATCCAATCGGAATTAAGGTAGGAAAAATCTGATTGGCTGATGGAATCAGCCAATCAGATTCAAGTTCAATCCGATTAGCTGATCCAATCAGCCAATCAAATTGAGCTCGCATTCTATTGGCTGTTCCGATCAGCCAATAGAATGCGAGCTCAATCTGATTGGCTGATTGGATCAGCCAATCGGATTGAACTTGAATCTGATTGGCTGATTCTATCAGCCAATCAGATTTTTCCTACCTTAATTCCGATTGGCTGATAGAATCCTATCAGCCAATCGGAATTGAGGGGACGCCATCTTGGATGACGTCCCTTAAAGGAGCCTTCATTCGTCGTAGTCCGTCGGTGAAGAAGGATGTTCCGCGTCAGCGGGAGGAAGATTCAAGACCCAGCTTGGAAGATGACATTGCCCGGATAGAAGACCTCTTCAGCGCCTCTTGGAAGATGACATCGCCCGGATCGAAGACTTCTTCAGCGCCGCCTGGATGATGA
Source organism: Bombina bombina (assembly GCF_027579735.1). Taxonomy (NCBI): domain Eukaryota; kingdom Metazoa; phylum Chordata; class Amphibia; order Anura; family Bombinatoridae; genus Bombina; species Bombina bombina. The sequence continues at coordinate 1,160,448,075 of NC_069499.1, read as the reverse complement.
CTTCATCGGATGGAAGATTTCTTCAGCGCCGCTTGGAGGATTAACTTCTTCCGCTCCGGATGTCCACTTCGGTTCCATCGCTGCTCGGCTGAGTGGAGACGACTCAAGGTAGGATGATCTTCAGGGGATTAGTGTTAGGTTTTTGTAAGGGGGGTTTGGGTTAGATTAGGTGTATGTGGGTGTTGGGTTTTAATGTTGGGGGGGTTGTATTTTTCTTTTACAGGCAAAAGAGCTGAACTTTTTGGGGCATGCCCCCACAAATGGCCCCTTTAAGGGCTGGTAAGGTAAAAGAGCTTTGAACTTTATTTAATTTAGAATAGGGTAGGGCATTTTTTTTATTTTGGGGGGGGTTGTTATTTTATTAGGGGGCTTAGATTAGGTGTAAGTAGCTTAAAATTGTTGTAATATTTTTAAAATGTTTGTAACTTATTTTTTTATTTTTTGTAACTTAGCTTTTTTTATTTTTTGTACTTTAGTTAGTTTATGCCAATCACGAGTATTTCACTGTGTAAACTGCGCTCCTCTCGCTGTGTGGTGAAGTGAACGGAGCCCGGCACTATGGAGAGTGGGCGGGGACACACCCCTGTGTTCAGCTATCCAATCAGGTAGGCAGCCTTTTCTTGCGTGACAGCCACACACGCCAGAAAACAGAACAAAGTACAAAGTGTAGAAAAGGCGCTCTGGGAGAGAGGAATATAATGCTGGAAGTGCTGTAAAAAGCACTGTACGTGAATAGCAAAATAATGTTGAGTTCCAGGCAGCAGGTTAAAAAGTAAAGAACAACTTTATTCCAAAAAGCTTTAAAAAAGGACACTATTAGAATGTCCTGTACAGAGCCAGCAAATAACTCTATAAATCAGGCAAGTGAGCAGATCCCCATGCAGACATGTTTCGTGCACCAGGTGCACTTGATCACTGCTTACCTGGGGATCAGCTCAGACGCCTCTTTAAAGGCTGAGCTAGATCATGACATCACACTAATTATATACCTGATTGGTTACCTATTTCCACTGTTAGAGCAAACAAATTTTACAACATAGTAAACATTTTGTGAAACATATAGTATAACCTATGAACATGTCCAACATATATTACCATATGAATACTTTCCTATATGTCCTAGATATATTACCATATGACTACTTTCCTAACTTGCTAAAAAATAAAAATTAAATTAAATTTAAATAAATCCTGACTAAAGTCTTGGAAATTCCACATTCAAATTCCTATTTCTCAAACAGGACATATAGAAAGCACAAAAGAATATTGTTGTAGCAACACTTCCATGTAATATATATTCAAACAATATAATGTTACCACTTTTCAAGATACAGATCAATTTACTGATATTAATATTAACATGTTTAAGTAAAGACATCAAGATCACGTCTGATGTTTAGCCCATCTGGTTCACTAGTTTGCAATCTAAACATCCAGAAAATCTCCTTTTTGTTCAGCAATGTTTCCCTATTTCCTCCTCTCTTCCATTTTGTGATATGATCAATTGCCTGTATCTTAAGGGAAGAAACATCTGAGTTGTGTTTTGTCTTGAAATGTCTTGATACTGGTGTATCACTATCTACATCCTCAACAGACCTTAGATGTTGCAAAAATCTATCTTTTAAGGATCGTTTTGTTTTCCCTGTATATTGAATTTTACAAAGGTCACAGGTTAGAAGATAGACGACATGTGTAGTCGCACAGTTGATAAAAAATCTAATATCATATTCCATTTGGGTTGTGCTAGAAACAAATTTGTCGCCCTCACATATGAAACCACAGGTTTTGCAAACGGGACGTCTACATTTGAAACATCCCTTTTTCTGTTTTAACCAGCATTTGTTCTTCTTGGGTTTCATATCTAAAGGCGACAAATGGTTGGCCAAAGTTTTTGCTCTCCTGGGGATAAATTCACATCCTGCATTCAAAATTTCTTTAATAATTGGATCAGAGTACAAAATCGGAAGAGATTCCTTGATTATATTACATATTTTAGTGTATTCTACACTATATGTAGTAATAAACTTGATCTTACTCAAATCATCATCATTGCCTCTGTGTTTTTTTTATTTATATTGGAGTAACTGTTCTCTAGGAATCTGATCCACATATTCCTTTGCTGTGGTAAGGATATTCTCCCTATACCCTCGCTGTCTAAATCTAGTTGTAGCCTCACTAGCCTGGTGCTGATATTCACTTTCTTTGGAACAATTCCTTTTGATACGGATATATTCTCCTTTTGGTATCCCCCTCAGGACATGTCGTGGGTGACAGGATTCAAATTGTAGCAGGGTATTTCCCGCAGTTTCCTTCCTATACATCTTAGTCTGTATGTGGGATCCAATTTCCCCACCCTGGACTGTGAGGTCAAGAAAATTCACACTGTTTTGGCTGTGTGTGCCCGTAAACTCAATACCTTGCTGGTAGCAATTGAGATATTGACAGAAAAGATCTGCCCTTGCAGCATCACAGTCCAGAATGAAAAACAGATCATCAATATAACGATGATATTGAATTATCTCTCCTTTAAATGGATTACTATCTCCAAAGACGTGGGACAGCTCCCACCAGCCCATGAATAGGTTGGCATAGGAAGGGGCAAATTTTGCCCCCATCGCTGTCCCACGTCTCTGGAGATAGTACTCTGTTTGAAACATAAAATAATTATGTGACAACAGGTATTCAATTGCTCTCATTAGAAATATCTTGGTGGCCTCTTCAAAATCACACATAGTGTTCAAAAAATATTCTATAGCTTGAAGGCCTTTGACATGCTCTATAGATGTATACAATGAAGTAACATCCACAACCATAAGTCTATAATTGGTTTCCCATTTGACTTTAGAAATTTTATTTATAAAAGATGTAGTATCTTGAATGTAACTAGGCAATTGGTATACCAACGGCTGCAAAAATGTGTCAACGAGTTCTGAGAGAGCTTCATTTAGAGACCCTATACCCGCTATAATGGGTCTTCCAGGCGGGGACAGGGGATCCTTATGAAGCTTGGGCAACTGATGAAAAATTGGTGTCACCGGATGTGACACTATCAATTTTTCCTCAGCAGATTGTGTGATAATGTTGTTTTTGCGTGCATAACTAACAATATCTTCAATCTCTCTTTGAAATTTATTGGTGGGATTTTCCTTGAGTTTTGTATATACATCCCTTTGATTAAGCTGTCTTTTAGCCTCTGTAATGTAGTTGGTTCTATTCAGAACGACTACATTGCCGCCCTTGTCAGACTGTCTGATTATGATGTCTTCATTTTCAGACAGTTCTTTCAAGGCCATTTTTTCCTTATAAGTCAAGTTAGTATGTTTTTTATTTTTATCAGTTTCTGTCACTGATTTCTCTAAATTACGTAACTTAAATTCCACTGTTTTTTGGAAAATGTCAATTACTTTTGAACGAGTTTTATAAGGATAAAAGGTACTTTTATTCTTAATGTGTTTAATGGAAACATTACTTTCTTGTAGGCACTCACTCTTGTCAGCCTCTCCTTCATTTAATAATAAGTCTAGATCTCTCAGCGTGTTCAATTCTGAAAAGTTAAGATCAGACATTAATGCAACATCATTAGTTATTTCAGCTCTTTCTATATTGATTTCTGGTTCATTTTGTGCCTCCTCATCCTTTTTGAAAAAATGTTTTTCAAAGTTATTTTTCTTGCAAATCTATTTATATCCAAGATTGTCTCAAAGATATTAAAATGATGAGAAGGCACAAAATTTAGACCTTTTGAGAGTAAATCAACCTGGGCAGAAGTCAAAGGTACAGAGGATAAATTCACCACATTCTTATCCCTTAAGGTAATTTTGTATTTCTTTTAGCTAGGTAGTTATTAAATAGTTAATAACTATTTAATAACTATTCTAACTAGCTAAAATAAATACAAAGTTACCTGTAAAATAAATATAAATCCTAAGATAGCTACAATATAATTATTATTTATATTGTAGCTATATTAGGGTTTATGTTACAGGTAAGTATTTAGTTTTAAATAGGAATAATTTATTAAAGTATAGTGTAATGTTAGGTGTAATTGTAACTTAGGTTAGGATTTATTTTACAGGTAAATTTCAGTTTATTTTAGCTAGGTAAGCTATTAAATAGTTAATAACTATTTAATAGCTATTGTACCTAGTTAAAATAAATTGAAAGTTGCCTGTAAAATAAAAATAAATCCTAAGATAGCTACAATATAATTATTATTTATATTGTAGCTATATTAGGGTTTATTTTAAAGGTAAGTATTTAGTTTTAAATAGGATTAATTTAGTTAATAATAGAAATATTATTAGGGTTAGACTTAGGTTTAGGGGTTAATAATTTTATTACAGTGGCGGTGGCGTAGTGGTGGGCAGGATAGGGGTTAATAAATTTATTATAGGTGGCGACGGTGTAGGGGGGGCAGATTAGGGGTTAATAAGTTTAATATAGGTTACGGCGGGTTCAGGGAGCGGCGGTTTAGGGGTTAATACATTTATACAATCAGCCTCGCCACAAATACGCTGCGGAATTCCAGCGTATTTGAGGTTGACGGCTTGATAACTACCCCCCTTAATGTAGCTAGCGGCGGTGTAAGGGGGTCAGATTATGGGGTAATATAGATAATGTAGCTGGCGGCGGGGTTTGGAGTGAGAGGGGGGATTGATAGAGGGGTATACGTGTTGGGCTATGTTTGGGAGGCGTGTTAGACAGTTACGGTTTATTTTATAAACTTAGTTTTTTTATGCGGCCGCAGTTTCTAAAGTGCCGTAAGTCACTGGCGACTCCAGAAATTTGTACTTATGCAGATTTCTGCACATCGCTGGTTTGTCAGACTTACGGCACTTTAGCATCTGACATTGCCGTATATAAGATAGCTCAAGTTGCGAGTTGAAACTACGGGCGGCGCAGGTTTCCACGCTTGCGCCGAAACCTGCGCCGTATATCGGATCGCACCCTAGATGTCTTTAATTCAGTTATATTGGCTGCTTAAGTATTGGCTATAAATGTGTACAACCAATAACTGTGTGGAATATAGAAGTGTTAAAGGGACATTGTACTGTAAATGTTTCTGCACTTATGTGTTCACAGTTATTTGACTTGGGGGTGTATCAAATTTATAAATAGCTCCTTTACCTTTATTTTAAAATACTTGATTCTGGGGGGGCGGAGCTGACCGGGGAAGGGATAGGTAGCATGGAGTAATAGCTCCTGCTAAACTTTTCAGATTTTAAAGCTTTTCATGTAAAAGAAGTGTCCTATGTTAAGATTATAACTAACTTAACAGAAGAAACCGGTCTTTGGCATCCTCTGCCGAGTTTTAAAGCTCCAGTTAAGATGTTAAGATTACAGCCATTACTTTTGTGACTTCTGAAACCACGAGGCGACTGAGCATATAAACCTGCATATCTGCAATGCTTATGCTGAGATTCATGGAACCTGAGCACTGACTACCTATATCGCATTTAGGAAGGCAAGCACAGTGAGTGGAGACCTAGTTACTGTATCCCTAAGATACTGATCTGTTCCTATCTAGATCCGGTGGTTAATGTACACTATGGAACCTATCGCATTGCTGCGGGAGATAGGCTCCCTGTTACAGCAGTATCGAGAGGCCTTCACACCACCGCTCACAACAGTTGACTATCTACCCGTTACTACCCTCCCTTCCAAGATTGCCAGTGACGGCGATATAGGTGAGCCCCATGTGAGCGGTGGTTTGGGACCCAAGCGGCCGCCATCTTTTTTCCTACCGGACCTTCAGCCATGGAGATTTCCCAGCTCTTCCCTGATGGAGTCCTACTGCCTGTCAGCTACCATTTTACCAGGCGAGGTTGTGGCTGGTCCAGAACCTGTTGCTTTTAACAACATGAATAGGAGCCTTAGACCGGAGAAGGTTGTTAATCCTGTGTGGCAGCACGAAGTGGAAGCGGATTGTACATCAGATGGGATCCTCTTGAAGCACCATGTTTGTGGACAGATCAGTGTTAAGCATGGAGACTCAGAACTGCAACGATCGTCTATGGCCTGTTTGCTTGTATGTGATCATTATTGCTATATGGAGAATTGTAGAGAGTTCTCATGCCTTGTCGATGACTTTTGGCTGACCTATTGCCATTCAACCGTTATGACCTATAGATCTGGAGTCGGTTAAGTTCTGGTGATATGGGTTTGACAACTATATGACTACAGCTAAATATAAGCTATCTATCTTGTTTTTTATGTTTACTATGTTGTATAGTCACTACTTGTTTGAAATGTTTTTGCAGTTTTCTTTGTGTGGCTAGAGAAGCTAGCTTATTCTTGAATTTTTAGTACAGGATCCTTCTGTTTATACGAATATTATACTACTTTATCCGTTAGTGAACTGGAGTATAGATATAATCCATTTATGCAGGCTCTCACTATTGAATTATTGTTGAACATACTCTTATATCACCAATATAACTAGTTCTAATTGGTACATGCTATACATAGTTTCCCTGTATTAATGTTACACTCTGCCTTTTACATTATTATTGTTCCATGCAGGGATCTTGGAGAGCAAATTTTATGCAGAATTTTTATTTTTTATCTTGGTTACTATAACAGCCATATTATGGAGAGAATAGATTATGGATTGAATTTCCAGAGCCAGCACCCACTTGAAAATTAATAATTGTTCCTCCTTATTCAACATACTGCTTATATCCCCTTGGCTAATTAGATAGTAGCAGACAAATATAAAAACACTTAGCTGGGCACAAAATTGATATTAAGAAGATTTCACTTTCCTTTAGCTTTCTGACTCACCTTTGGATATCACATTTCTGTGCATTCAGTTAATCCTAGTCCGCTTAGTTTACAGGATTGGTAAGGCTCTGGGTAGCTACTAGGTGTTCCCCAGTTCATAGATCTTCACAGCCAAAACATTCTCTAATAACTTATCTGCCATTAACGCTTATCAATACCAGATATAGTCTCCCTTGGGATAATCTAAGAAAACTGTTGATAACTACTATAAGTATACAAAAGACTACTTGTGCAAATTAGATATTCCTATTCTTTTTATTTTTATATATATAGATTAAGGAAGCCACACACTTTATTTTTCGAACCGCTGCTAAATTATAGACAGTGGGAGGGTTGCCTGCGGCCGAGGCAGCCCTCTGTATTTTATTTTATCTCCTAGCATATCTAATGTAGAATATTGTATCCTGCAAGCAGACTTTCCAACTCCTATTACCACATGCACCCAATATAGTAACTCACACAGAATGTGCATCCATAGAGTCCAGGTTAACGTCTATCATTTTTGCTGCTTTAATCTCCACACAGTGAAAAAAGAAAAAAAAAAATAATAATACTTCCCCTTCCACTCACTTACACCGAGACTTTTAACTACCGCTCCCCCCCCCCCCCACACACACACACACATATAATGAACCTCCTTGATGAGGAGGGCTAAATACGCGGCTTCTCTTGCCTATGCCGCAACCTTTAACTTCTATACCTAATAATTCATAATTTGCATATTTCATCATAACCCCCAAAATACATAACTATAAGATAGCAGATTCCCTAGTGAATGCAAGAGGTGATTATAAGATACAACACTCTATCTCTCATAGGCTAATCCAAAAATGAACCAACCTCTAAAGGTTCATTAGCATAACAAAATGGAAAAGACTAATAGGGATAGCGCTCCAAACGGCTGAGAGAACTAAGGAGATACAAAAATTAATGAATAGAAATTAAACAGAGATTGAAATTAGAAATAACAATGGAAATAATAAAAAAAAAGAACTCTAATATTATTGACCGGGTACTGATGTAACCCTGATTACGATATAAAATGGAAAAAAGAAGTGGCTATGTACAATGTTCAGAAAAAAACACCTATTAAATTGGCTGTGAGTGTGTGAATCTAAGCGGTGTATCTCGGGATTAAAAGTGTGATCGTTACTAGCAAAACTAGTGAAGCCCAAAAATAGATTGGAAATATATGGTATCAAATAAAAAATGTATTCAATAAAATTCAACAAAAATCTGATGTCGGCATCTAAAAGTAGCGAATACTAGTGGTTACATAAAATCAACAATCTGAAACAACCTGAAACAAATTCATATGGCAGTGTATTGACAATAGTAACTGTATATATATATATATATATATATATATATATATATATATATATATATACACACAAGATGTAACTAGTTAATGCAACAGGATAATATCTTAGCTTATATATTCGAAACCTGTGTCCTTTTTGTTTCTGCAACAATACCGATTCGGCAGTAGGGAGATCCGTGTATAAATGTTATTACAATCTCTGCTTTCCGTAATTTAAGACCAAAAGTGTGAACTTGGTAGCAAAGATGGTATCCTCTCCGTGGACTTGTGTTTTTTTTTAAATCTCTGTTTAGCAGGTTTTGGAAGGTGTTCAGCGTTCTCAGTGAACGGTTATAGTAGTAATCCTCTCTGTGATGGAATCAGATCCGGGTTAGGGTTCAGGAGTGATTCTCTCCGTAGAGTACCTGTGATCCAAGAGGTTTTGCATTAACCCAGTAATCGAACAGGAATTAATCACCCAAGGTGGGTCCGTATGATTCCCTAAGCAGATTCCCTAAGCAGGCCTAGCTTTTTTATATACTTTTGTTCAATATTAATAGTTTTGTTCTCCCATAGATTTAATGCCGTAACAATTGATTGAGGTACATAAGAGACCTCTTAAAGGGACAGTCTAGTTAAAATTAAACTTTCATGATTCAGAGAGAGCATGCAATTTTTAACAACTTTCCAATTTACTTCTATTATCTAATTTGCTCAATTCTTTAGATATCCTTTGTTGAAGAAATAGCAATGCACATGTGTGAGCCAATCACACAAGGCCTCTATGTGCAGCAGCCAATCAGCAGCTACTGAGCATATCTAGATATGCTTTTCAGCAAGTGATATCAAGAGAATGAAGCAAATTAGATAATAGAAGTAAATTAGAAAGTTGTTTAAAATGACATGCTCTTTCTAAATCACGAAAGAAAAAAATTGGGTTTCATGTCCCTTTAAGCTTGAGGAGGACAATTCTATCTCTCCAAGGAAAAATAAAAACTATGAGGTTCAATTTTAGCATGTTTAGCAAAACTGTGATGTAGTAGATATGATTATATATTTAATCTTTTTTCTTTTGGACAAATTGTCTATTGTGTTCTTTTTTCTGTATTTCTGTATGACGCTTGAAATCTCATCTGTCTGTTATATTGATTCTTTAACCTCAATAAACATTATTTAAAAAAAAAAAAAAAATACTTGATTCTGACTTTTGCAACCACCACCTATGCTTAAAATATAAATATTTTAGTATTATCTATAGAAAAGCTATGTAAACAAGATGCGTCAATGCTCTGGCTCAATACATCATGCTTCTTATTCACTTTGGGTTTTTGATGAAGAACAAATGCTACTCATGCGCAAAATTTCAGATTTCATTATTTGTTTTGCAAAGGATTAACAAATTGTCTTCTGGTTCCAGCATTCATTTATTTATAACACCAAACTGAATATATTATGGGTGGTGGACTCCAGACGTGTGTGTTTAAATATATTTTTAGTTACACTTCTGGACTAATAAACAAATGCCTGAAACAGAGTACAACAGTGTCTAGCAAACGCCTCTTACACACCTGCAACCCATTCCTCTTCACTTCAGCATTAATTTTGTGCATTACCATGCGCCACAGTATGAGGGCACTCTCACACCTACTCACTGCTTACTGCAAATCTGGCAGACTATGGTTGTCCCTTTTTATGTATTAATTCTATTTATTTTTTTATCAAATGGAAGCATCAAGGACTTTGTATGGGCCCGATCACATATGCGGCCTCGGGCACAAAACCCCAGCGTTGCAAGTTTTTAGTCGAATTGAGCGATCACATATACGGCAAAGCAGAAAAGTTACGCACGTAGATTTTACACTTCACCTGCAGTTTTTACTCCCACAGACTAACATAGAACTGGCGTGGCAAGTCGGTATCACATATGCAGCACAAGAACTTACGCGCACAGAATAGAGAGATTTTACTCTAATTTAATCTCGCCATACATAGGCAGGCACAGCAACCCTTGCACAGTGTGAAAAAGCATTGTAACTCCCTGGAAGGCCTAACAAACACCTTACACGTTCGCAATCACATACATATCAGCCGCAAATCTCAAACAGGTAAACTTTTCCTGGCCACTTTATTATTACAATCAGTATCTACCAACTGCAAGTGTGTCAACAGGTGTGGAACTTCCATGGTCACGACGTTCGCAACTGTGACCAGACCATGGAGGTCTGCCACTCTTGGCGGGCCCGCCGCCAAGCAGATATCATAATGGCCCTGCGGCCCCTGCCGCTCCTACAATGTGCTTACAGTGCAGTCTTTAACGCAGCCCCTTGAACCCGCGCGCACTGCCTGCAAACAATTTACCGGCTTGCTTATATATTTTTACTATGCAATGACGATCATGCCGTGCAATCAGCATTGCATAGTAGTACTTTGCTCCTCAGCTTCTCCCCTGCCCGCCCTGCGCCACATGCCAGCTCTGCCCGGGGTCGTCTCCTGAATTAAGAAGTCCTGAAAAGTACCTTGTGATTTGTAAACATGCCGCCAAAGGTAATTAACCCACCGTTAGGTAAGTTTACTATATTGTTGGCCGCATCATGATTCTGCGGTCAGATCATTTTTGAAGTTTATTCTATATTCAATGCAGGCACACATATACGTCAAAGTATATGTAAATAAGTTTGGGTACGTCTGCCCTATCTTTACCCAAATCTTAAGGAAGGTAACTTCTTCTGTCCCATTACTCCTCTCTCTCCCCCTCAATACAACCTCTCAAGGAGTAACTCACCTCCCATAACTTGATTATCTGACCTGTAGAGAATACCCCCCTCACCTTTCGCAGAGGCCATAAGAAGCAATTCAGTTTGGGAAAATGGTAATAAAAGTTGTCTTTGAAGGAAGGGTTTAATGTCTTTTTGATATTTTTATTTAAAAAAAAAAAAGGGTAAAGCATGTTTCTAATTTCCAGTTTAACATTTTGCTGTTCCATAAACATTTGTTTTAATAATGTTCGTTTAAACTGACTTTGCAAGGTTTTTTGCTTTTAAAGATAGCAAGGTGCAATATGTCACATCAACTTAATAAAATCTGAAATACACAGTCACACTGGTGTATGTATGTGTGTGTATATGTATATATTGTGCTTGTGTGAGCGCATGTGTGTATGTGTGTCTGTCTCTTGGCTACAAAATTAGGGCAGTTCCATTTTTTATTTATATCATGGTGGGGGGACTCTTGTGGTGTTTTCTAGTATGTCTTTTGCAATGGATTTGAATATAAAGATTTAAAAAAAAAAAGAAAAAGGAAAATATACATTAAAATAAAAAAATAGAGGGATAAATAATATATATATTATATACATTTTTTAATGTATAATATAGCATGTATATATACCTGTATATATATATATATATATATATATATATATATATATATATATATATATATATATATATATATTGCAGAACACATGCCTTCCAGTATGAGGAATTTTAGATTTTATCAGGGGATGTACAATGTTGGTGTTTTGACCAATAGTTTCATATACATCTATTGTATTATTTTATATGCATATATTGATTTAAAAATGTGAAGCAAGCAACAATTTCTCCAGATGTTTTTTTTTCAAACAAATGAAATATTTTTTTTCAGTATTTTTATTTAAAAAAAAGTAGTACTGCAATGAAGTACTTATTATACTTTTGCATTACATAAATATATGGAAATAAAGATGTAAAGTATTTTTTTTAATAAACATGTTCATGTACTGTACCCATTATAGAAAAGTACTGTGTTGTGAATTGTGACTGACTGACAACGCACACATTACTTTATCATAATGGGTTACAAAGACCAGTACACACATAAGTAAAGTCAGTTATATGCTGGTGGGATAGCCTTGCAATACCCCATGCCTATAGATATAGTATATGTATTGATATAGTGTATATGTATGTATATTTTTACTCCACACAGTTTGCAGCGTCGCGCTCTGCCTTACCCTCCACACACGCTGATACGGCACTATGGAGCTCCAAGGGGGGGATGACGTCACTCTGATATCCCGGATGTGCTACTGAGAAAGCACTGCTCGTCCTTCAGTGCCAATAATTGTATATGTAACATAGAAGACTCAGGCACATTCCAGGTAAAAGTGCAAAAAAAGGGAGCTTTATTATACAAATATAAAAGCAGGCAATAGCATAGTCCAATGTATCAACACTGACACAGCTATAAATACTATCATACAGTGAATAAGGACTGCTGGAATCCTGTGGCAGACATGTTTCGTGCTAGGATAGCACTTGTTTACTGCTTACAGGATACCCAGACTCCTCTCTTCCTTAAATAGGGATTTTCTTAAAGGTACATATACCCCATTAATTATGTCCTTATTACTAAACTATTTATATATGTTGATCAACTGGTATATGGCTCATTATCTAATTGTATCATTCTCAAATTTCTCATATATTAATTAATATTGATGCATATTGTTGCAAGTGTTTTCATACATATATCTGCTACATAGCTGTAAAAAACAAAGATCCTCAATGTTTCTACTAAACATGATATACCTTAAGTCTCCATATATATCCCCTAATTTATATCAATAGGTATCCAATGTTCACATATAAATATAATGAACAGCCATAGGGAATATAAATAAACTAAATCAACATTGTATATGTCTAAACACATAAATCAATATCCCTCCTGAAGTTTAAACCATAGGGGATAGAGGTGTTTGCTGTAAAAATCCAAAAAACCTCTCTAAGATCTAATTTCTCCTCTCTGTCTCCACCTCTCCTCCATTGAGGGACATGATCTAAAGCCTGAACAGACAATAGGTGAACATCAGAATTGTGGTTATTCCTAAAATGTCGGGCAATTGGGGTATCAGAGTCAGGATCCTCAATGGATCGTAGATGCGCTAGGAACCTGTCCTTAAGGGACCTTTTGGTTTTTCAAATATATTGCTTTTGGCACCCCCTACAGGTTAACAAGTAAACTACATGTGTTGTATTACAATTAATGTAAAAGTTTATCTTGTGTATTTTTTCTGTTGTGGTGGAAACAAATGTGTCACCCTCTATTACATGGTTACAGGTCTTGCAGATTTTTTTCCTGCATTTATAGAAACCTTTTCGTTGTTTTAACCAACAGGTATTACCTGACCTTTTTGTGCAATCTGATGGTGACACATGGTTTCCAATTGTTTTCCCTTTTCTAGAAATGTAGTCGCAACCATTCTTTACAATATCTCTTAGTCCTGGGTCAATTTCTAATATGTGAATATTCCGTTTTATGATATTACATATTTCAGAATACTCCATACTATATGTTGTAATACATTTTGGTTTATGTTTAATATCAGTATTGTGATGTCTCTTGTATTTATCATTGTTTATTAATAGTGTTTCTCTAGGTATTGCATCTACCTAATTTCTAGCCTTATTAAGGATATTAATATCATATCCTCTATTCAACAGTCTTTCTGTTATGATGTCAGCTTGTTTGTTGTAATCTACAGTCTTTGAACAATTTCGTTTGGCCCGAATATATTGTCCCTTCGGTATACCTCGTATTGTATGTCGTGGATGACTTGAATTAAATTCAAGTATAGTGTTTCCTGATGTTGGTTTCCTATATAGATTTGTCTCAATTGAATCTAATGTGTCACTTATTGAAATATTGATATCCAAGAAGCAGATTTGGCTTTTGTTTTGCTCTCCTATAAACTTAATACCACATTGGTTGACATTTAAATAATCACAAAATTTCTCCACTTCTTGTTCATCACTATCAATAATAAAAATCAAATCATCAATGAACCTAGCGTAAAGAACAATATTGTCTTTGAGGGGGTTCCCATCTCCAAAGACGTGGAACCGCTCCCACCAACCCATAAAGAGATTGGCGCAACAGGGGGCAAACTTTGCCCCCATAGCAGTTCCACGCCTCTGGAGATAGAAATCTCCCCCAAACATAAAAAAATTGTGTGTTAATAGATATTCAACTGAATACATAATGAATTGTTTGGTACATTCGTCATAATTACTTTGACTCTCTAAAGTATATTCCATTGCTTTTAAACCTTCTTGGTGGGTTATAGATGTATATAAGGAAGCCACATCCACTACCAGAAATCTGTAGTAAATTATTGACTATTGGTTGTAGGTACGTGTCCATAAGGTCTGACAGGGGTTCATTAAGTGAATTAATCCCCGCTATGATGGGACGTCCCGGGGGATTTACCATGCTTTTGTGAAGCTTCGGGAAATAGTGAAATATAGGGGTAGTAGTGTTCTCAGGTATTAAAGATTCCTCAATCGCTTTTGTTATCACATTATTATATCTTGCCCTTTTTACAATTTCACTCAGTTTTTCCCTATATTGTATACTAGGGTTTTCTTTTAGCCTACCATATACCTCACTGTCTTGTAGTTGTCTTTTAGCTTCAGCTATATAGGCAGATCTATTTAACACTACGACATTTCCCCCCTTGTCCGAGGGACGTACAACAATTCTGTCATCATTAGAAATTTTATTTTTAATGCATCTTTTTCTTTAAGTGTCAAATTGTATTTACATTTTTTATGTTTTTCACTTAACTCCCTAAGTTGCCCTTCTACTACCTTTTGAAAAGTCTCCACTGGGTTTGTTCTTGAATTTACTGGATAAAAGTTACTCTTTTTCCTAAATTTAGAGAAATCTAGATCCCTCTCCTTTACCAAGTTCCTATCTGTTCCTACATCTAGTAATTCTTGTAGATCTATCACTGAGCATTCTTCAGAAAATGTTAGACTCTCCCCAGTGGTTATGCTACTTGAGGTTTCTGTCTTTTCTTGTACCTCCACAGCATTAGCGAAATGTTTTCGCAATATTATTTTTCTGACAAATCTGTTTACATCCAACACAGTGTTGAATAGATTAAAATGCTGTGCAGGCACAAAATTAAGACCCTTTGACAATACCTTTTTCTCATTATCTGTCAATAACACATCAGATAAATTTATTACATCATTGTTATTTATAGATATTTCTTCTTGTGAGTTTCTGATCTTGTTACATAAACTCGTTGTTGTGCTTTCTTCTTCTTGTCTTGTTTCCTGTTTTCCATTGGTTCCCTCTGTATCATGTTTTCTCCTTTTCCCCCTTTTTCCTCGGTGTGTTTTTTTCTTCCTGGGTTCAGAGTCTTTGACTGTCCGTTTTTTGACTGTGTTTCTTTTTCTTTTGGTCCTTCAAAGGAAGCCTGTAGTACTGTGGGTTCATCATCCTGTGTATTAGATTCTCCATCTGATGACTCTACTTCATATTCTGTATCAGAAAATGTGACATGTTTGGCCTTCTTATTTCGGTTCTTAAACCATCTCCTTCCACCTTTTTTTGGTTCCCTTCCAAAGTTGTCAGTATTGTCCCATCTATATGCATTATGATGGTCATAATCATACTTGTCACGGTTCATTTTTCTTGATTTGAACTCCCATAGTTCTTGGCGGAATGCTATCATACTTTTCTCAAATTTTTTATCATATAGTTTAAATTCTGGATCTTTTTGCATAGATTTTAACTTTTCCTGTATGACTTTCATTTCTTCTAGCAATTCCTTCCTCTGTTTCTGTTTAAATTCTATCAGGAGTTCAATTAGTGCAAAGGAGCAATTATCTAGGATGATGTTCCATTTGTTAATGAATTCCACATCCACAACTCTAAATGAGGGGAATTTTCGTACTCTTAACCCCCTTGGTATCCTCTTATTGTGTTTATAAATTAGAAAAGATTTAACATCTAACTCCAATTTTATATCCCTCTTTCTCAGGGAATCTATATCAAAAAAGAGACTGTCAATCGTATGTACAATCTCTTCCTCCATATCACATGTGGGTAATTCATCTCCAAATTCTGTAAGTACATAGGATTCTTCCTCACTTATATCCATTTTTGGTGAAGTTAAAGTTAATTTCAATTAAGAACACTTGTCAGCCAGTACAGTCAAAGTAAATCCGTCCCGGAGTTAGAGTCAGTTAATTAGTATCATGTGTAATATATATATCACTTTTAAGGGTAATTATAAATGCAACAAATGTTCCATAAATTATAAATAGCCAAAGTCCACAATTGAACAACTGTAATGATAGTTAGCTGTGTCAGTAAATCATATCAAAGAAAAACTTTATATGTTTATAAATGCGTGCCTTAGGTAATGCTTATAAGTTACTCCATTACGTTGTCA